>NC_044979.1:115947143-116173283 GCF_008728515.1 Papio anubis | reverse complement strand
TTCGATTTCCTGACCTCATGATCCACCCGTCTCGGCCTCCCAAAGTGCTGGGATTACAGGCTTGAGCCACCGCGCCCGGCCAAAATTTTTTTTTTTTTTTAATACAAAAAAATGGCTGGGCGCAGAGGCTCATGCCTGTAATCCTAGCACTTTGGGAGGTCAAGGTGGGAGGATCACTTGAGGTCAGGAGTTTGAAACCAACACGGTGAAGCCCTGTCTCTACTAAAAATACAAAAAAAATTAGCTGTGCATGGTGGCAGGAGCGTGTAATATCAGCTACTTGCTACTTGGAAGGTTGAGGCAGGAGAATCACTTGAACCCGAGAGGCAGAGGCTGCAGTGAGTCAAGATCATGCCACTGCACTACAGCCTGGACAACAGAGCAAGACTCTCTCTCAAAAAATAAAATAAATAAGAAAAATAAAATGTAGACAAGATAGTAAACAACTAACAATATAACAGTACTACAATGCATAAGAGCTGAAGCACAATTTAATAAGATTAAATATAGAATTGGGCAAGTATGACTATAATATTTGTTTATCCATAGTTTAGTTACATTATGACTATGGATAAACCCAAGATTTTTTAAAATACAAGAAAATACTATGAACAGCTATATCAATAAATTAAAAAATAAATGAACAACAACTTAGAAAAAATCATTCTATAGCAACAAAACTGACTCAGAATAAGAAACTAAAAAGGACTTATAATCAATAAATATTGAGTGTTTACTCTACCTGGATATACACACACATACTCTCACTGAGAAATCAAGACCTCTACTGATCCAAGTACTTAGGAAAGTTTTCCAAAATTACTACGGATTCAAATCCTATTTTATACCAAGTGTTCTAGGGCATAGAAAATAAAGAGAAACCTTCTAAGTTATTTTATCATGATTATATAGCATTGATATCACCAACAAGAAAATAATACAAAGGCATTCTGAATAAATGTTTGCCCAATTCTTCAATTTATGTAAAATCAGTAAATTATTACCAGTTAGGTTTAACATTGATAAATTATTTAACATTTATAAATTCATTGGTGTAATTTACCATTGACAGACAGGAGAATAATCATGACCATCCCAACTGAGATAGAAAAAATGTTTAATGAAATCCAATATTTCTTTCCACCAAAGGAGGACAGAAAATTTCTGTATTACCTGTAGAAACCTTAACAAACGTCATACATATTGATGACTTGCTAGATGCATTCCTTTCACAGCCAGGAAGCAGATAAGGGTCCTACTATCATAATCTCTGTTTACATTGTACAGGACATCCTACAGAGAAAACTGAGATGAGAAAAGCAGTAAGAAATGTAAGGACAGAATGGAAACTTGTCATTATCTGCCAATAAGATGAATATCTACATAGAGAATCCATGGGAATCTACAATTCATCAGGTCTACTTAGACTGTTCAGCAAGTTTCCCGGCTGTTAAATCAATACAAAAAGTTGTTAGCATGCCCTTACAACAGCCTTAACCGATAACTGGGGAAATGTCTCACATATATTCATTTTGTCAACTGGGTATTCATCTGTACCAGTTTTGTGCCAATTTTGGTATTGTTTATTTGTGGATCAAAAAATATATAGTTTTATTTTTTAATTTCCAAGAGTTCTTTTTTTCATGTCTGCTCTGATCATTCCTTTCCTGAATACCCACTGAAAATTAAGACTTTTACTGAGTTAGGGCCAGATGCAGTGGCTCAGGCCTGTAATCCCAGAACTTTGAGAGGCCAAAGCAGGAGGATTGCTTGAGCCCAGGAGTTTGGAACCAGCCTGCGCAAGATGGAGAGACACTATTTATAAGAAAAATAAAAATAAATTAGCTGGGCATGGTGGTGCACACCTATAGTCCCAGCTCTTAGGAGGCCAAGGTGGGACAATCCCTTGAGCCCAGGAAGTCAAGACTGCAGTGAGCTTATGATTGTCCCACTGCATTCTAGCCTGGGCAAGATCTCATCTCTCTCTCTCTCTTTTTTTAAGACTCCTAACTGAGTTCGGATATAAACATATCATTAAAATTGATGTGAATATCCGTTGTAGCCAATTTCAGAAGAAAAGACAGATTCCCATCTCACGTATTTCCTACCTGTATTTTTCAGGTCCAATCCTTCAGAATCCCTCAGCTTTCTCATGCCTTGTGTCTGAGAAGGTTGACCTGAACAATCTCTAGGACATTCCTACCCTCCAAAAAAAAAGTTTAAAAAATAACCAACAAAACATCCCCAGGAGAAATTCAACTAAGATCAGTGCCACAATAAAAGTCCTGAGAAGTGTTAAGTGTGGGATGGTGAGTCGTATCTCTTTTCCTGGTAACTTTTTTTTTGTAGTGCAAAAGACTAGAGGAGTCGTGAGAATGGGGATAGATTCAGACAAGCTCGATGATGTACAAGTGCCACACATGTCATGAAAATGATGACAACAGATTGGGATAAACCCCATGATAGAGTGTCGCAATCCTGTGTAGAGCCAGATGTGTGTTTTGTTTGTTTGTTTGTTTGTTTTTTTAATTGGATGTAAGCCCTGGCTTCCTGTAGGTAGCAAGGTAGCTATTGACTTGATGAATTTTCTCCTCCACTTTAATACCATTAGTGAGGGAAATTAGGATAAATTTGGAAGACAGGACCCACAGAAAAATTGCCTCTGGGTTGTCTCAACTCCCTTGCTTTCTCTCAAACTCTAATTCGGAGGAATCTTGACCTACCCACAGAACATCACACTCTTCTTTACTTTGATGATATCAGAGTCACTGAATCTGATGGGCACAGGTAGCCATGCCCCAGAGGCCTGAAAGGTGTATGTGGCTGCCTAGGGTAGGAGATCAACCCTGTAGAAGCTTAGGGGTGTGGTGGCACTTATTCTAGAGTGAGTTGCTGCTATGGATTGCACCCCTTTGCCCCAAGATGACAGATTGAGATGAAGACTCACATGCAGGCAGTTCACTGTGTTGAACTCTTCTGATCAACACCTGGTGAGGAAGAAAGAAAAACAGGACATGGTAGGGTGTGACTCAGTCTCCCAAAGGGTTTAGCCAATCATATGGATAGGTCTGCAAGATGATGTGGGCCTTCACAGTTGTCCTAGGGCAAGAAAACCTGGCCTTTTATATCCTGTAATGACCTGGTATAGGACACAGGTTGGCTCTAGGAGAAGGATGTGACTTTGTGTGACCTTGGAGACAACTGTCAACCTTTCTGTCTGCTAAAAGCCTTCCTAGCTTGGTGGGTTTCTTTAGATTTTAGAGGCAATAAATGCCATATATATGTATATTTTCTTTTTTTGTTCTTTTTGCCCATTTAAAGTGTAATTGCAAGTCTGTCAGTTTTGAGCAGGATGAGGGATCAAGAAAGGTCTCTGAGGCAGGTCCAGGCAACCACCCTGCCATGTATACCTTATGACCCAGAAAAACCACAAGAAATGTTTATGGAAAATTATATACTCTCTTCTAGGGAGCCCTCAGAAAGCCTTGTTAGGAGAGTCACAGCAGAGCCCCTGAGAGTTTGGTGATGGGCTGTACCTGCATTTCCCTGCACTGTAAAAGCAGTGCCTGGCTTGTTTCCAAGCCTGCTGGAGACTGAATAATTTATTACAGGACACTATGTAGCCATGTAACCCTAATTTTCTATGATGAACTATTTTCTTCCTGATGCTCCAAACCTTAAAGCTAGATTTGTATTAAAATATTACATGATAAAATGGAAGTGATAAAAAAGTAGATGAGGCCTGAACAGGGACAGAAAGGCCAACTAAACACACAGAAAAAGCAAGTGACTCTGATGTCCATAGCAAACTGATTGTACTGCTTTACTGCTTTGTCCTCCGACACCTGTGGTCTAATGAGGAATTCCCCATGATCAGTTTATGGAAGGGAATGAAATTTGATCTCATCCACAGACAGATCTGCACAGGACAGAAACACCAACCCTGAGAGGGTAGACACCATGACACAGCCTCACAGAGATAGCTCTGTAGACAGGGAAGAGACATCCTGGGAGCAGGCTGAGCACTGGGTGATGTTCCTGGTTTTGAGACAATGAATGGTTAGGGATATGGCTCTACATTCATTCCCATGTTGTAGTTTATCCTTCTTAACTGTGTCCTTTGTTTCTCATTGTATCAGTCCATTCTCGCGTTGCTATAAAGAAATCCCTGAGACTGGGTAATTTATAAGAAACGAGTTATATTTGGCTCACAATTCTGCAGGCTGTACAGGAAGCATGGTTGCATCAGCTTCTGGGGAGGCCTCAGGGAGCTTTTACTCATGGCAGGTGGCAAGACGGGAACAGGCGTCTCACATAGCAGGAGCAGGACCAAGGGATGGAAGAGGGAGGTGCCACACACTTTTAAACAACCAGATCTCATGAGGACTCACTATTGTGGCAACAGCACCAAGGCTAGATGATGTTAAACCATGAGAAACACCACAATGATCCAATCACCTCCCACCAGGCCCCACCTCCAACATTGGGGATTACATTTCAGCATGAGATTTTGTTGGGGACAGAGACCCAAACCATACGGTCTTATATGAACACCCTGGCAATTCCTCAGACTTTAGGTTTCAGGTGGCAAGACCAGATTGACGTCACTCTGCAAGTAGTTGATGAGACTGTACATTACCTATGTGGAGGGCAACAGGAGTGGTCTGTTATTCACCCTCCAAATTTTCTTTCTACTCTTCTCCAATCTGCTTCCTGCAGCAGAAGCCCAAGCTGTATAAATCTCATCAAAGAGCCCCTACGCCCTTGGCTCCTGGCTGGATTTCGCCAATTCTAACAGGACATGGGGTGGGGAACAGTGAGTAAGTCTGGGTTTATAAACCTCTGTCTTTTTCCCTGTGAAGGTACCTCCAGCTAGGTGTGTCCTTAGCAAAGGTGACTGCCCCTCTATGTGGACTGTGCTGTAAAACACTCTCTCTGGGGACCAGTCACTTCTTCCTTGCACCTCTGGCCCAGGAGTAGTTACAGCTTTGCTGCTACTAAAGTTCAGGATGCTGCACCATCTCTTTTGGTTCTCCTATGCCCACACTCTTGTTAAATGTTCCTTTGTTGATAACCTTCCCTGAATCAAATGGCTATTATTAATAAGTCAAAAAATAACAGATGCTGGTGAGGTTGCAGAAAAAAAGGAACACTTATATACTGTTAGTGGGAGTGTAAATTAGTTCATCCACTGTGGAAAGTAGTGTAATTTTTCAAAGAGCTAAAAACAGAACTACCATTCAACCCAGCAATCCCATTGCTAGGTGTATACCCAAAGGAATATAAATCATTCTACCATAAAGACACATGCACCTGTATGTTTACTGAAACACTATTCACACTAGCAAAACCATGGAATCAACCTAAATGGCCACTAATGGTAGACTGGGTGAAGAAAATGTGGTACATATACATCATGGAATACTATGTAGCCATAAAAAAAGAATAAGATCTTGTCCTTTGCAGAAACATGGATGGAGTTGGGGATCATACCCTTAGCAAAGTAACACAAGAACAGAAAGTCAAATACTGCATGTCCTCATATATAAGTTGGAGCTAAATAATGAGAATATATTAATACATAAAGGAGAACAACAGAAACTGGGGCTTACTTGAGAGAGGAGGGAGAGGATCACAAAACATAAATATAGGGTACTATACTTAGTACCTGGGTGATGAAATAACCTGTACACCAAATTCCTGTGACATGAGTTTACCTATATAACAAACCTGTAGATGTACCCATGAACCCAGCATAAAAGTTAAAAAAATAACTCTCCCTGAATCATTCCTTTTCTCTGTTCATTTTCTTTCCTATAAGGATATAGTTCTCAGATAACATTACTACAACTGAAAAGACATTGCCGTTGGTGATGATCAGTTAACATTACATGGGCATCTGAGGAAGAGACAGAGGACTTATCCAGGAGGAGGCTGATAATGAGCTCCTTGTTCAAGAGCTGGCCTCTGGCAGAGGAGTGGGATTGGTCCACATGGAGAAGCCCTAGTGTGCTCCAGATAGAAATAATGATGTCCACAATGGAGATGGATGTGTTCGGGGCACTTGCCATGACAGCGGAGACTGGTGATCGACTGTGGTTTATGGTCTGAAAAGAAGAGAGAAAACACAACTGGATCTGTGAGGGGAGGGCTAGGGAATTAATCACTTGCATACTGGACAGTAATTGAAGATGTGACAAGACACCACAGGGCTCCAGGCTGCAGAGAGACAAGTGATTAGAATGCAGCCAGGGAAGGTGAGAATTAATGTGAGTCAAGCCTTAGGCATTGACAGTGAGGATGTGGAGGAATGAGGGTCTGCAGTTCCTGTTGTGTCTAGGGTCCGAGGCGTTGAGAAGAAACAGTGTGCGATGTGAGTTCCTATGCAACATGTGTGATCTGCTGAGGTCTCACCTGGAATTAAAGGCAGCCCTTATCCCATCTACACCAGGATTCAGTTACACTTGCTGAAGTGACCCATGTGCAACCCTGAAATTCTGGAGTAAACAGTCATAAATTATGATTTGTCCTTTTCTTCAACTCCCAACATCAGGAAGCGCCCAGCATCATTGCAATAAGAAGTGTAGAATGACTAAGAAAAATAAATCTGGCAGACCCCAGGGTGCTAGCGAGGTAGTTGCTGGATGGGGCCTGAAAGGAGAGGGGAGAAACCTTTGAAGTCAAATGAGATAATGTACTTGGGTGAAAGTAAATCATCCTGGCGAACCCTGATTGTATAATCTTTATTTAGTTGACGCAACTCAGATAAGCAAGCCTTTCATTCTCCCACCAAGTGTGTAAACTTTACTTAAGCTTACAACCAACACCCAGTTGCATCTGCTGCTGCTGCTTCCTTGCTCTTGCAACACTCCAGGTCCTGACCTTCTTTTTCTAGGCAAATACGTGTGATCCCACATCGCCCATATGGCCTCAAATGTCATTCTATTCATGTTGTTATGTGCGTTTATCATCAGCAAGTACTTTGTAAAAGTATGTGCATGGTTTTTCCATTATGAAAGGCAATATGTTTGGAATCTGAAATCTGAGACCCAGAAATATCGAAGCGCAGAAGTAGGAAGCTAGCAGAATAAAGGTAGGGTGGTAGGGAAGGATTACTCCAAGGAGAAAAAGCAAAAATCAGCTTTATCAAATTTAGAGTAATATTTACAGTGTGATTCTGTGTTTTTTTAGTAAGATAAATGAACAACAGCAACAAACCCTCTGAATCTATTTCATCTCCTGTGTACATGGAAACTAAACTTGAAGTAGGGTTGATAATTATCAGCTTTTTCTGTGAGCCTTTTCATCATCTTGCCATATAGTTATACTCCTAATTAGTACTGATCTTTCATATTCAGTTTCATGCTTTATCCTCACAATCACCATTTATTGTTACAGGACAGAACCTCTCATTCCTATTTTGAAGATAGGGAAACTGAGGCCCAAAGAGCTAACATGAATTTCCCAAAGTCACAGATTTTTATTACCTTTCTTTATTGTTATTTTCTGTACTTCAAACGCCCTTGTAAGCTTTATGGGGAGACAGGGCTTCAAAGTCCACTGTGGAGAATTGAGGAAAGGAGACTGCTGATTGAGTGTCTGAGTGACTGCTGAGGAGCCTGCTGATTGAGTGTCCCGGCACTGGAGCCACAGGGACTCCCATTAGAGCTCCAGCTCCACTCACATACCATGGGATTTTGGGCAAGTTATTTATTTTCCTTGTCTTTGTTTCCATGTCTGTGACCTGTGGGCAACAACAGTGCCAGCATCAATGTGTAGTTGTGAAACTGAATGGAAAATGCATGTTGCACACCTCCAATGTGCCTGGCACACAGTAAACCTGCAATCAGGTGCTAACTGGTAAAGGAATGTGTTACTATCACCTCTATAGGTAGAGATTCAGAGACTGCCTGACAACACAGGCTGAACTCAGTGGCATATCACATGGATATATGATCCATTAATAATAATTCTCATCTTAGGAATAAGATATTTTAGAGTAGAAAGACATGGAAACACCCAATGCAGACAATACAATGCCAACCAAACTAAATGTCACTAGCAATGGCACTTGTGTTGTAGTCAGACTTCGCCATATAATGGAAACAGTTAAAACTGTGTATTAAAGCTGACCAAGTGTTCTCAGTTATGTTTAGAACATCCTGTTTCTGACGCCAATTCTTTCAAGTACCTCTTATTCACTCTGTTGACAAGGGAGAGATTTCTGCGCTAAGGTCATGCATGAACACACAATACCCTACAATGAATAGATGAGGTTGACATTAGTTTATAGTCACATATACTCACAGTCTGAAGGTGGACACTGCCTGCCACATAGGGCCACAGAGTGACTCTTGGGAACATGGTGAACAAACAGGGTCTGGGGAAGGATGACTTTGTAGTAACAAGAGGGTGAGGTGTACCCTGGTTTCTATGGGAGGATGTGTTTGGCTTGTTTGCTTGTTTGAAAAATTATGGGGACTGGCAAGAAACTGGAACCTGCTCCTCAGGGATAAGCAGGAACTGTTTCTGGTCTCTGTGATAGGAAGCTTTGTTTGTTATGAAGGCCTTACCTGTGGGAGCAGAATGGGATCCATTCATTCTCCTAACTCTAGGAGAGCCAAGAGTTAGCCCATCAAAGTTCTCCCGGTTTCACCAAATATCAAAACACACATAATATTATGCCTTAAATTTAGAACTTATGCCACATCTGAACAATGAGTAAAATCCCCTCCTCAACCAAGGCACACTATCACATTTCAGGCTGTAGAGGTGAAGAGAAGATCCTATGAAATCTCATTCAAGTATAAAGGATTAGGAAACCTTTAGACTTTTCAATAGCATTGTTAGTATCTGGAAATTTACGGAGAGATGCTCTCAATACTATAAAATTAAATGACTTTTGATGTAGAAATTGACACACAGTGGTACTAACAAGTGTGAAAATAGAATAAAAGCATTTTAAGACATAAGAGTCTCCAGGAATATACTTCTCATTCATTCTTTCTCAGGAAGTTTCTAGAGGCTGTCTTTCACCAAAACATGGTATTAGACAAGAAAGGAAAATATGCAAAATAGAGAAAGCAGATATCCAACTCAAAAAGAAGTGAAATAATTTTCCAGCTTGTTGGCAAAAGGACATCCTTAAACCTCCTCTGATTATCAGTTGCAGAGAGCAGCTAATTCAAGTTGGAGACGGAGGGCACCTGAAGAGATTTTCTGGTAAGATAGGAGAAGGATGAAAGTCACAGAGGAAGAGAAAGTAACTGCTAAAGCTGAACATATTGGAAGAATGCTTAAATAATTACGGTAATGTTTGGGTTAAGTAAATAATAATTCTATTGAAAATTAATGAACTGAATAACAGTAAAACAAACCAAATAAACATTAACACCAAAAACATAGTAAAGTTCTGCAGAAAAGATCAATTTAAATATATTATTAGGCCTAGCTGTAAATTTTTGTTTAATAAAATAATGTAAACACTTAGTATTTACCTAACAAATATTATGTTTAATGCCTAGGGAAGTAAACTGATAAAGGTGTCACATAAGAGCAGGGGGGGATGATAAAGAACATTAAATCTTTGTACTTAGTAGGATTGAAATATGTGCTAGTTAAAACTGCATAAGAATACTAATATAGCTATATAGTTTAGAGACATGAGATTAAATATCAAAAGGATTGCTAAAGAAGTTCATAGTGGTTACCTCTGTGGAGCATAAAACATTCAGAAAAGGAAATAGAGACTTGTTTTCATTAAAAAAAAAAAAAAAAGCCGTGTAGAATTACCTACTTAATCATTGTGTATTCACAACCTCAATTAAAGATAAAAATACACATTTTTGTTTCCAAAGAAGGGCGTTTAATAACATTCAATGTCATTGATGATAAAATTTCTGAGATTTATTAATAAAAGGAAGCTCCCTAATCTGATAAAATTCTATCTTATCACTAGCTATAGAAAGCAGCATATTAAAAAATTATATTTATTTTATTTTGTATTAAAAATTGTATTTATTTTTTGCATTGTTATAATAATAGGTGTAATATAATAACAAAGCAGGGATTATTTCTATTAACGCTAATGAGCAGCATAATTCAAGCTGTATTGAGCAATACAATTAAAAATACAAAGAAATAGAAAAACTAGGCTTGGAGGAAAAGAGTTAAAACAGTAATTATTTTCTGGTAATATATGGAGAATATCTATCAAATCAATAGAAAAAATATTAGAAGTCATAAGGGAGTTCAACAAAGTTATTGAACAAAGTACTATGTTATAAAAATCAATATGCCACTCCAAAATTGTACTAGCCTAGGATAAAAATATAATAGAAAATGAGATACCACTCATAATTGCAAATAAAAACCACACATAACAAATATAACAAAAGATTCAAAAAAGGAACATTTAAAAATTCTAATTAATTATGTTTGTAAAATGACTTAATAGGCATACCATGTTCATGGATGTAACAATCACCTCATAAAGGGATAAATTCTCCATAGATTATTTTATCATTTAATGAAATTAAATTTAAAATGATAGATTTAGTGTGTGCATTTGATCAACTGATTCTGAAATTTACATACAAGAATAACATCTTAAGAATTGATAAGACAAAGTTTAAAAAGCAAAGCAGTAAGAAATAGTCACCATACTTCATATTAATAAATACTATAAAGTCATAGTAATGAAGAGAGTATTTTACTCTTGTAGGAACAAATAGACTAGTATCACATTTTAAGAGACCAGAGTAACGTATCTACAGATTAATAGAGACTTGGTGATAATAGAGTTGACATCACAAATAAACTTTTAAAGAATATATTATACAGAAAGTGGGGCTGGAATATTGGTCATGTATATAGCGAAGAAAACCAGAGTGTAACTTCTCAAAATACAAAGGATTGCTTAGCTGGAGACAGTTAAGATACAGGGAAGCTCTCTGCTTCCCTCTCTGTGCAAAAGCAGGACAAAGATTTACAAAGACAAAAGGTCTTTCCACTCTCCTCCCCATTTTTTTCCACTTAAAGACAGAATATAAATTTTCCTGTACTGTAGACAGCCCTTAATCAGCCCAGAAATGGAGCCAGAGGAGTCTGTGAGCAGAATTTACTCCATTAGTGTCTGCCCATAAATTTACCTTCCTACAGTTTTTCTGCCTTTGGAAGCCTGGGACTGCTTTTCTTTTTGTCCCATTGCTTCTCTTAAATTTATTGCTCTTTGTTGAAGATCTTAGATAAACTGAAACTCTAAGCAAATATCTTGAGTTATGTTTCTCCAACATGGTATGCACTGCATGTATCAATAAACTTGCTTGTTTTACTCTTGTTAATCTGTCTTCTGTTGCAGGAGTCTGTCCAAACTATGAATTAATGAGGGTTGAGAAAAAATATAATTTCTCCCCTTCGGTAGAAAAAATAAAAATAGATACCTGTCACACATCATGTACAAATTTGATCTCTGGATGGGTTCAACACTTAATTGAGAATGGTAAATTTCCTACATATACATATATATGTACAAATTTTATATGTACACGTATGCATATATATTCACATGTTTAGATATACATGCACATCCATTCATTTATATACTGTATATATACAGCATATATACACACACATGTATACTACATGAGTATACAAACACACATATGTATATACTATACGGGTGTGTGTGTATAATTATTTCTAGGCAGAGTGTAAAATGACAGTTTATTCTGGCTTCAATTTCATTTATTTGATTATCAGTGCGATAGAACGTCACTTGATTTACTTGTTTGTGGTAAGCAGAATTCTAAATTAAACCCCAAATTTATGGCCCATGCTGTGTATACACCATCTCCCAGTTAATTATTGCTACCCAGATGTTACTATAATGAGACTTTGCATACTTAATTAAAATCCCAAATAAGTTACATTTAAAATGGCTCTGACTTAATCAAGTGAGACCTTAAAAGGAACTAGATTATTTCTGGCAATGGCGATTCAACACACGAGAGGATAATGCATAAAAGTGTTTCTCCTCTCCTGGAAATATCCATGTGTCAAGGAGTGTGGGAAGCATTTGGGAGCTGAGACCAGTTCCCAGCTCAGTCAGCAAGAAAGCAGGGATCTCAGTTCAACAAGGAACTGGATTTGGCCAGCTATCTGAATGGGCTCGAAAGAGGATTCTTCCTCAGAGCCTCCAGAAAGGGACAGAGTCTGGCCAATGCCTTTATTTTAGCCTTGCAAAGATCTAAACAGAGAACACAGCCAACCATACACAGATGTCTCATCTATAGGACTTTGTGCTAATAAATGAGAGTTGTTCTAAGCCACTAAGTTTGTGGCAATTTGTTATGCATCAGTAGAAAACAGAACATTTGGGGTTTTTCATGAATAATTTGTTGATAAATATGTTTGTCCAACTTGAGAAGAGGTTCTTATCGATTCTTTAAAAAATCTTTATATTCTAGATATTAATAAGAACATGACATATACATTATTTCAGCCTATCACCATGTTTTCTTTTTAAAAAAAATATTTTATTTTTTATTTTTTGTGAGTACATACTAAGTATGTATATTTATAGGGTACATGAGATATTTTGATACAAGTATGTAATGTGAAATAATCGCATCATGGAGAATGGGATATCCATCCCCTCAAGCATTTATCCTTTGTGTTGCCAGTTACACTCTTTTAGTGATTTGAAAGTGTATGATTAAGTTGTTTTTGACTATAGTCACCTGTTGTGATATCAAATAGTAAGTCCTATTTATTCTTTCTATTTTTTGTACCCATTAACCATCCCCAACTCCCCCTGAGCCCCTCCATTACTTTTCTCAGCCTCTGTTAACTATCCTTCTACTCTATCTCCAAGAGTTCAATTGTTTTGGTTTTTAGATCCCACAAATAAGTGAGAGTATGTGAGGCTTGTCTTTCTGTGCCTGGCTTATTTCACTTAACATAATGATCTCCAGTTTCATTCATGTTAATGCAAATGATAGAATCTCATTCCTTTTTGTGACTGAATAGTAACTCCATTGTGTATATGTACCACATTTTCTCTATTCATTCATCTATTGATGGACACTTAGGTTGCTTCCAAATCTTGGCTACTGTGAACAGTGCTGCAACAACGTAAGAGTGCAGATATTTATTTGACATACTAATTTCCTTTCTTTTGAGTATACACCCAGAGGTGGGATTGCTGAATTATATGGTAGCTCTATTTTTAGTTTTTTGAGGAACCTCCAAACCGTTCTCCATAGTGGTGGTAATTTGTATTCCCACCAACAGTGTATGAGTGTTCCCTTTTCTCCACATCCTTGACAAAAATTGACGTTACCTGTCTTTTGGAAGTAAGTCGTTTTAATCGGGGTGAGATAATATCTCATTGTAGTTTTGATTTGCATTCCTCTGATGATCAATGATGATGATCACCTTTTCATATGCCTGCTTGCCATTTATATGTCTTCTTTTGAGGAATATTCGAATATTTTGCCCGTTTTCATCAGATTAATAGATTTTTTTTCCTATAGAGTTATTTGTTCTTATATATTCTGATTATTAATCCCTTGTCAAATGACTAGTTTGCAAATATTCTGTGCATTGTCTCTTCACTTTTTTGATTGTTTTCTTTGCTGTACAGAAACTTTTAACTTTATGTGATCCCATTTGTCCAGTTTTGCTTTGGTTACCTGTGCTTTTGGGTATTGTTCAAGAAATTTTTGTTTAGACTAACATCCTGTATATTTTTTTCCAAGTTTTCTTGTACCAATTTAGTAGTTTCCGGTATTAGATTTCATTACTTAAACCATTTTTGTTTTATTTTTGTATATGGTGAGAGATAGGGGTCTAGTTTCATTCTTCTGCATATGGATATCCAGTTTTCTTAGCACCATTTACTGAAGAGACTGTCTTTTCCCCAGTGTGTGATCTTAGTTTCTTTGTCAAAAATGAGTTCTCTACAGGTGTGTGGGTTTGTTTCTGAGTTCTCTATTCTGTTCCATTGGTCTATGTGTCTGTTTTTATGCCAGTACCATGACATTTTGTTTATTATAGCTCTGTAGTAGAATTTGAAGTCAGGTAATGTGATTCTTCCAGTTTTGTCCTTTTTACTTAGGATAGCTTTGGCTCTTCTGTGTCTTTTGTGGTTCTGTATAAACGTTAGGAGTGTTAAATTTACATAATTTTTCTGTGAATAATGTCATTGGTATTTTTATAGGAATTGCATTGAATCTGTAGATTGCTTTGGGTAGTATGAACGATGTAACAATATTTATTCTTCCAACCCATGAATGTGGAATATGTTTCCAGTTTTTGTGTCCTTTCCCATTTCTTTCATCAGTGTTTTATAGTGTACTTCATAGAGAACTTCCACTTCCTTGGTTAATTCTTAAGTATTTAATTTTATTTATGGCTATTGTAAATTAGGTCAATTTTTTTCCAGTTCTTCTGTTGGCATTAGAAATGCTACTGATTTTTGTCTGTTGACTTTGTATCCTGCAACTTTACTGAATTTTTCAGTTCTCATAGTTTTTTGGTGGAGTCTGTAGGTTTCTCCAAATATAATGTGATATAATCTGCAAGCCAAGATAATTTGACTTCTTCCATTCCAGTTTAGATGCCCTTAATTTCTTGCTCTTGTCTGATTGCTCTAGCTAGGATTTCTAGTACTATATTGAATAACAGTGGTGACAGTGGGAATCCTTGTCTTGCTCCAGATCTTAGAGGAAAGGCTTTCAGTTTTTTCCCATTCAGTTTGACTAGACTCACTTAACTTCCCAGCCTACATCTTTCTCGCGTACTGGATGCTTCCTGCCCTCAAACATCAGACTTCAAGTTCTTCAGCTTTGGGACTTGGACTGGCTTCCTTGCTTCTTGCCTTGCAGATGGCCTATTGTGGTACCTTGTGATCAAGTGAGTTTAATACTCCTTAATAAACTCCATATATATATATATAAATGGATATATATATATGTAAGTGGATATATATGTGGAGTTTATTAAGGAGATATATATATATATGGAGTTTATTAAGGAGATTATATATATATGGAGTTTATTAAGGAATATATATATGTGTGTGTATATATATATCCTAGTAGTTCTGTCCCTCAAGAGAACCCTAACACAGTTGATTTCCTTTTCTTTTTCCTGTAGGCTACTGATTTTTTTTTTATGGATTTGAATGAGTTTATATATGGTATCGTATATTGAAATAAAATTTTAGGACAAGAAAAAAATAAAACTACCACAGAGTGTAGTGTCCCAAGTCGTGTAATCATAGGCAGTTTGTCTTTTGGACATAAATGTTCACACCTTCAGACAAAACAAAACAAAATAGATATTATTCTGTCTTTAATAGTAGAGATGTTTAAAATATTTCTTGTTTTCCAATTCTGCCTGCCTTGGAATCAAAACAAGAACTCAAGCCACCCTTTCCCCTTGCTAACTTGGCAGGCAATTCATATAATCTTCCTCAATTGCCTTTATTTAAAGAATGTACAAAGTAGCACATCTTGAAAGCATTATTGTGAGAATCAAATTATATGATGCACACATATAAACTGTGTGTCACTAGTATTAAGAAATATAATGTAGGCATTTGAAAGATGATACTTGCTCATTTTAAAATTTTGCCTGAAAAGAGAAAATTTGATTAAGCCATGCCAAATAAACATATTCAAATTCACCATTTTTTTTTCAATAATTGCAGGGTTATCTCTATCAAATTTCAGTTTTTAAATTCATTTAACTTAGGATTTTCTCTCTTCGGCTTAAATCCATAGTAATATCTGTATTTTAAAATATCTAGACATTAGATAAATGAACATCTGGTCAGGGTCATGTGTCCTTTTTCTTCACCCAACAGTGACTTCTGCGAGTTCTTTCATCATGGGTGTTCATCCTCATCATTATCTACGGAAATGGCTCAGTCCCAGTTTCCTCTGAAAATTCATGCTTGTGGATTTGCTGGTGGACTGAAGTTGTTCAAGGATTTACACTTACTATTACTTATTGTTTATGCAGATATCATACTATTCTGCCCCTGTGTGCAGTAATTTCAATACATTTTAATGCACGAGACCACACATGTAACTCAAACTCAAAAGAAAATAATTTCATTTGAAGAAAATCTCTCTGTTGATTATTTGCAGAACCCAGAATGAGATTTGGTCATCCTGACCAGAGAACGCAATCACACTTTGTGTCTACTTTGGGCATATCTCACATAAATTAGTTATTTTCTTAGCAAACACATCTGCAAAAGTATCAAATATATAATGTTCAGAGATTTCACAAAGTGAAAATTTCTCAAATTTCACAAAGGTGCCCAGACTGGCTACTTATCCCAGGCCATAAGTTTTTTAATTGAAGTTTATTCAACCAAGTTTTATTACCTGGGGTTGGGGGAAAGCATGTCATTTGAAGATTATAGCTCAAGATGAGAGTGTCTTGATAAAATTATTAATATATTATAATATCTCTTTGATATCATCTCCAAGTCTCCATTGTTATCAGAAAGGTTAACAGTACAATGTTGATTACTTATCTTCTGCTCTATTATTGGATGCTTCCTTTAGCTTTCTTTTTTCTTTTATCATAAATTATGGGCTTTTTTATGCTTTACCTTAAAGCAAATTTTTTAAAATTATACTTTAAGTTCTGGGATACATGTGCAGAATGTGAAGATTTGTTACATGGGTATTCATGTGCCATCGTGGTTTGCTGCACCCATCAACCTGTCATCTACATTAAGTATTTCTCCTAATGCTATCCCTACCCTAGCCACCCACCTCCGACAGGCCCTGGTGTGTAATGTTCCCCTCTTTATGTCCATGTGTTCTCATTGTTCAACTCCCACTTATGAGTGAGAACATGTATTGTTTGGTTTTCTGTTCGTGTGTTAGTTTGCTGAGAGTGATGGATTTCAGCTTCATCCATGTCCCTGCAAAGGACATGAACTCACCCTTTTTTATGGCTGCATAGTATTCCATGGTGTATATGTGCTAATTTGCTTTCACCAGTCTATCACTGATGGGGATTTGGGTTGGTTCCAAGTCTTTGCTATTGTGAACAGTGCTGCAATAAACATATGTGTGCATGTGTCTTTATAGTAGCATGATTTATAATCCTTTGGGTATATACCCAGTAATGGGATTGCTGGGTCAAATGGTATTTCTGGTTCTAGATTCTTGAGGAATCACTACACTATCTTTCACAATGGTTGAACTAATTTATACTCCCTCCAACAATGTAAAAGCATTCCTATTTCTCCACATCTTCTCCAGCATCTGTTGTTTCCTGACTTTTAATGATTGCCATTCTAACTGGCGTGATACAGTATCTCATTGTGGTTTTGATTTGCATTTCTCTAATAACAGTGATGTTGAGGTTTTTTTTTCCATGTTGGTTGGCTACATAAATGTCTTATTTTGAGAAGTGTCTGTTCATATCTTTGCCCTTTTTTGATGGGGTAGTTTGTTTTTTCTTGTAAATTTGTTTAAGTTCCTTGTAGATTCTGGATGTTAGCCCTTTGTCAAATGGATAGATTGCAAAAGTTTTCTCCCACTCTGTAAGTTACCTGTTCACTGTAGATTCTTTTGCTGGGAAGAAGCTCTTTAGTGTAATTACATCCCATTTGCCAATTTTGACTTTTGTTGCCATTGCTTTTGGTGTTGTATTCATGAAGTCTTTGCCCATCTCTATGTACTGAATAGTATTTCCTAGGTGTTCTTCTAGGATTTTTATGGTTTTAGGTCTACATTTAAGTCTTTAATCCATCTTGAGTTAATTTTTGTGTCAGGTGTAAAGAAGGGGTCAAGTTTTAGTTTTCTGCCTATGGCTAGCCAGTTATCCCATTACCATTTATTAAATAGGGAATCCTTTCCCCGTTGCTTGTTTTTGTCAGGTTTGTCAAAGATCAGATGGTTGTAGATATGTGGCATTATTTCTGAGGCCTCTGTTCTATTCCACTGGCCTATATATCTGTTTTGGTACCAGCACTGTGCTGTTTTGGTTACTGTAGCCTTGTAGTATAGTTTGAAGTCAGGTAGCATGATGCCTCCAGCTTTGTTCTTTTTGCTTAGGATAGTCTTGGCTATACAAGCTCTTTTTTAGTTCCATATGAAATTTAAAGTAGTTTTTTTATAATTTTGTGAAGAAAGTCAATGGTATCTTGATGGGGATAGCATTGAGTCAATAAATTACTTTGGGCAGTCTGGCCGTTTTCATGATATTGATTCTTCCTATCCGTGACCATGGAATGTTTTTCCATTTGTTTGTGTCTTCTCTTATTACCTTGAGTTTGTAGTTCTCCTTGAAGAGGTTCTTCACATCTTTTGTAAGTTGCATTCCTAGGTATTTTATTGTCTTTGTAGTAATTGTAAATAAGAGTTCACTCATGATTTGGCCCTCTATTATTGGTGTATAGGAATGCTTGTGATTTTTGCGCATTGATTTTCTATCCTGAGAGTTTGCTGAAGTTGCTTATCAGCTTAAGGAGATTTTGGATTGAGACAATGGGGTTTTCTAAATATACAATAATGTTATTTGCAAATAGAGACAATTTGACTTCTTCCCTTCCTATTTGAATATCCTTTATTTCTTTCTCTTGCCTGATTGCCCTGGCCAGAACTTCCAACACTATGTCGAATAGGAGTGGTGAGAGAGGGCATCCCTGTCTTCTGCCCGTTTTCAAAGGGAATGCTTCCAGCTTTTACCCATTCAGCATAATATTGGCTGTGGGTGTATCATAAGTAGCTCTTATTATTTTGAGATACGTTCCACCAATACCTAGTTTATTGAGAGTTTTTAGCATGAAGGAGTGTTGAATTTTATCAGAGGCTTTTTCTACATCTATTGAGATAATCATATGGGTTTTCTCATTGGTTCTCTTTATGTGGTGGATTACATTTATTGACTTGTGTATGTTGAACTAGCCTTGCATCTCATGGATCAAACCGATTTGATCATGGTGGATAAGTTTTTTGATGTGCTGCAGAATTTGGTTTGCCAGTATTTTATTGAGGATTTTCTCATCAATGTTCATAAGGGATATTGGCCTGAAATTTTCTTTTTTTTCATTGTGTCTCTGCCAGGTTTTGGTATCAGGATGATGCTGGCCTCATAAAATGAGTTAGGGAGGAGACCCTCTTTTTCTATTGTTTGGAATAGTTTCAGAAGGAATGGCACCAGCTCCTCTTTGTACCTCTGGTAGAATTTGACTGAATCCATCTGGTCCTGGGTTTTTTTTGGTTGGTAGGCTATTAATTACTGCCTCAATTTCAGAACATGTTATTGGTCTATTCAGGGATTTGATTTCTTTCTGGTTTAGTCGTGGGAGGGTGTATGTGTCCAGGAATTTATCCATTTCTTCTAGATTTTCTAGTTTATTTGCATAGAGGTGTTTATAGTATTATCTGATAGTAGTTTACATTTCTGTGGGATCAGTGGTGATATTCCCTTTATGATCTTTACTGTGCCTATTCGATTCTTCTCTCTTCTTCTTTATTAGTCTGGCTAGCAGTCTATTTTGTTAATCTTTTCAAAATCCAGCTCCTGGATTCATTGATTTTTTTTTGAAGGGTTTTTCATGTCTCTATCTCCTTCAGTTCTGCTCTGATCTTAGTTATTTCTTGTCTTCTGCTAGCTTTTGAATTTTTTTGCCCTTACTTCTCTGGTTCTTTTAATTGTGATATTAGGGTGTCGATTTTAGATCATTCCCACTTTCTCCTGTGGGTATTTAGTGCTATAAATTTCCCTCTAAACACTGCTTTAGCTGTGTCCCAGAGATTCTGGTACATTGTGTCTTTGTTCTCATTGGTTTCAAAGAATTTATTTATTTCTGCCTTAATTTCATTATTTACCCAGTATTCGTTCAGGAGCAGGTTGTTCAGTTTCCATGCAGTTGTGCAGTTTGGGTAAGTTTCTTAATCCTGAGTTCTAATTTGATTGCACTCTGGTCTGAGAGACTGTTATGATTTCTGTTCTCCTGTATTTGCTAAGGAGTGTTTTATTTCTAATTATGTGGTCAGTTTTAGAATAAGTGTGATGTGGTGCTGAGAAGAATGTATATTCTGTGGATTTGGGGTGGAGAGTTCTGTAGATGTCTGTTAAGTCTGTTTGGTCCAGAGCTGAGTTCAAGTCCTGAATATCCTTGTTAATTTTCTATCTTGTTGATCTAATATTGACAGCGTGGTGTTAAAGTCTCCCACTATTATTGTGTTGGAATCTAAGTCTCTTTCTAGGTCTCCAAGAACTTGCTTTATGAATCTGGGTGCTCCTCTATTGGGTGCATATATATTTAGGATAGTTAGCTCTCCTTGTTGCATTGATCCCTTTATCATTATGTAATGCCCTCTGTCTTTTTTGATCTTTGTTGGTTTAAACTCTGTTTTATTAGAGACTAGGATAGCAATCCCAGCTTTTTTTTGCTTTCCATTTTCTTGGTAACTATTCCTCCACCCCTTTATTTTGAGCCTACGTGTGTCTTTGGTGTGAGATGGGTCTCCTGAATACAGCACACCGATGGTTCTTGACTCTTTATCTAATTTACCAGTCTGTGTCTTTTAATTGGAGCATTTAGCCCATTTACATTTAAGTTTAATATTGTTATGTGTGAATATAATCCTGTCATTATGATGCTAGCTGGTTATTTCACTCATTAGTTGATGCAGTTTTTTCATAGCGTTCATGGTCTTTACAATTTGGTATGTTTTTGCAGTGGCTGGTACTGGTTTTTGCTTTCCATATTTAGTGCTTCCTTCAGGAGCTCTCATAAGGTAGGCCTGGTGGTGACAAAATCCCTCAGCATTTGCTTCTCTGGAAACGATTTTATTTCTCCTTTTCTTATGAAGCTTAGTTTGGCTGGATGTGAAATTCTGGGTTGAAAATTCTTTTCTTGATGAATGTTAAATATTGGCCCCCACTCTCTTTGGGCTAGTAGGGTTTCTGCAGAGAGATCTGCTGTTAGTCTGATGGGCTTCCCTTTGTGGGTAACTAGACCTTTCTCTCTGTCTGCCCTTAACATTTTTTCCTTCATTTTAACCTTCGTGAATCTGACGATTATGTGTCTTGGGGTTGCTCTTCTCAAGGAATATATTTGTGGTGTTCTTTGTGTTTCCTGAATTTGAATGTTGGCCTGTCTTGCTAGTTTGGGGATGTTCTCCTGGATAACATCCTGAAGAGTGTTTTCCAACTTGGTTCCATTCTCCCTGTCTCTTTCAGGTACACCAATCAAATGTAGATTTGGCCTTTTCACATAGTCCCATATTTCTTGGAGGCTTTGTTCATTCCTTTTCATTCTTTTTTCTCTAATCTTGTCTTCACACTTTCTTTTATTAAGTTGATCTTCAATGTCTCATATCTTTTCTTCTGCTTGATTGATTTGGCTATTGATACTTGTGTATGCTTCTCGAGGTTCTTGTGCTGCGTTTTTCAGCTCCATCAGGTCATTTATGTTCTTTTCTAAACTGATTATTCTAGTTAGCAATTCCTCTAACCTTTTTTCAAGGTTCTTAGCTTCCTTGCATTGGGTTAGAACATGCTCCTTTAGCTTGGAGGAGTTTATTATTACTTACCTTCTGAAACCTATTTCTGTCAAATTGTCAAACTCATTCTCCATCCAGTTTTGTTCCCTTGTTGGCAAGGAGTTGTGATCCTTTGGAGGAGAAGAGCCGTTCTGGTTTTTTGAATTTTCAGCCTTTTTGCACTTGTTTTTCCTCATCTTCATTGATTTATCAACCATTGGTCTTTGATGTTAGTGACCTTTGGATGGGGTTTCTGTGTGAGCGTCCTTGTTGTTGATGTTAATGCTATTCCTTTCTGTTAGTTTTCCTTCTAACATTCAGGCCCCTCTGCAGGAGGTCTGCTGGAGTTTGCTTTTGTTTCAGATCACCTGTAATCACGTATGTAAAAGCATATTTGTAGATTTTGTCAATGCTTCGACGAACCTCTCTTTCTCCTGCTTTTCTTTGATATCACTTTTTGATTTTCTGTTATCACTTTTCTACTTTATCCACTCTAAATTGTTGGTAGAGCAGTGGTTTTTTTAGAGTGATTTGATCAGTATGACAGTCAACACGCTTATAGTGGTGCGCAGTCAGTTGCATTAAAAGAATCAGGTAAGAACCAAAAACATTTGCTTTTCCTATTTTTTCCATTGACTATTTCAGTCACTGTGGATAGTCTCATTGTGTGTTTTATAATTGTGAATTGTGAGCTCATCTTAAACAAGGCTGTATCCGTAGGAATCCTCTACTTGAAGATATTTTGTTCTACTGATATTTTGCATTATCTTTGAAAAGATTTCTCAGCTATATCACAGTTCTAAGAGCAATTTTATGTTAATTCCTGAGTTTAGGGTTTCTGGAACATAGGTATACTATTTGATTTTTTAAAATATTTTTATTAATATATAATTTATATACCATAAAATTTGCCTATTTAGAGAGTACAGTTAGATGTGTTCAGTATATTTTCAGCTGTACAACCATTGCCATTATATAATTTGAGAAAATTTTATTATATGAAAAATAAATTTAGTACCCATTATCAGCATTTTTGTCCATTTGGGATGCTGTAATAATATACTGTAAATTGGGTGGCTTACAAATAATAGAAATTTATTGCTCACAGTTCTATATGCTGAGAAGTGCAAGATCAAGATGCCAGCAGATTAGGTGTCTGGTGATGACCTGTTTTTCTGTTCATAGATGACACTTTCTCACTCCATCTTCACATGGTAAGGGGATGAATGAGTTACCTCAGACCTCTTTATAATTGTACTAATCCTATACATGAGGGTTCTACCCTCATGAACTAATCACCTCCTGAAGACTTCACCTCCTAACATCATCTTTGGAGTTAGGATTTCAACATATGAAGTTTAGGGGACACAGTCATTCAGACCACAGCAAGTAGCCATTTCTAACCAATTCTGCAACACTTGCCAAGCCCAAGGAAACCACTTACCTACTTTCTGCATCTATAGATTTAACTATTACAAACATTTCATATGAAGAAAATAATATAATATGCAGTCTTTTGTGACAGGCTTTTCTTTTTACTAAACATAATGTTTTGAAGTTTATCCGTGTTGAAACATGTCAGTATTCCTTTTTATTTTAAAATAATAATTTATTGTATAAATATACCATGTTTTGTTTATCTTTTCATCAGTTGATAGACATTTAACTTTTTGGCTATTAGTAATACTCCTATGAATTGGAACCCTCATGTGCAATGTTTGCATGGACATATGTTTTCATTTTATGTGAATATCTACCTAGGAATAGAATTTCCAGGTCATGTGATAGCTCCATGCTTAACATTTTGAGATAATGCCCAATTGCTTTTCAAAGAGCATGTATATTTCTATTTCAGTTCGCAATAAATGTGTTCCAATTATCCACCTTCTTATCAATACTTGTCTTTTGTTAAAAATCTTATTCTTTTTAAAATTTTTTTTAAAACTTTTACATTCAGGGATACAACTGCATGTTTGTTACATAGGTAAACTGTGTCATGCGGGTTTGTTATACATATTATTTCAGTACTCATATATTAAGCCTAGAACCCATTAATTATTTTCTCTTCATCCTTTTCCTCTTCCCACTTTCCACCCTTGCAAAAGTCCCAGTGTGTGTTGTTCCCCTACAGAGCGTTTTAGGTTGACAGCAAATTTTAGAGAAAAGGACAGCGACTTCCCATATTTCCCTTCCCCCACACATTTACAGTCTCCCTCATTATCAATATGCCCTGGCAGAGCAGTATGCTTGTTACAATTCATGAATCTACATTGACACATCATCATTCAGAGTCCAGAGTCCTAATGTAAAAAATAGTTTACATTATTGTTGTTGCACATGATACGAGTTTAGACAAATGTATAATGACACGTATCAACCACTACAGTATCATACAGACTAGTTTCATTGCCCTAAAATTCCTCTGTGCTCCTTCTATTTATCCCTCTCTCTCCCAATCTATCACTGATCCTTTTACTGTCTCCATCATTTTGCCTTTTCCAGAATGTCACATAGTTGGAATAATACAGATTGACTTATTTCATTTAGTAATATGCATTGGAGTTTCTTCCTTGTCTTTTCATGGCTTGATAACTCATTTCTTTTTAGTACTGAATAATATTCCATTATCTGGATATACCACAAATCATTTATCCACTCCCCTACTAAAGAACGGTTGGTTGTTTCCAGGTCTTGGGAATTTGGAATAAAGTTGCTATAAGCATTTATGTGCAAGTTTTTGTGTGGATGTAGTCTTCATCTCATTTGGGTAAATACTGAGAAGCGTAACTGCTGTATTATCTGATAGGATTATGTTTAGCTTTGTAAGAAACTGCCAAACTGTCTTCCAAAGGGACTTTACTATTTTACATTCCCACCAGAAATGAATGAGAGTTTCTGTTACTCTACAGCCTTTCTAGCATTTGATATTATCGGTGTTCTGGATTTGGGCCATTTCAATAGGTGTGTAATTATATTTCATCCTTGTATTAATTTATATTTCCCTCTTGTCTGTCTTTTTAGAAATTATGTCCATCTTATAAGGATATCTAGTGATATTGTGGTTTCGATTTGCATTTAGGTAATGTCTAATAAAGTGAAGTCGAGCATCTTTTTATGTCTTTATTGGTCATTTGTATATCTTTTTTTGGAGAAATGTCTGTTTAGATTATTTGCCCATTTTCAAATGAGTCATTGGTCTATTCATTGCTGAGTTGCAAGTTCTTTATATATTCTCCATACATGTTCCTCTTCAGAAATATGATTTGGTTTCATTGCTCTTTCAGCATGTCTCAGATATTTAGGTATTAAGTTATATTTAGGGGTATCCTCTTTGATTGACTAAAAGTATGGAAATCCTAGCTAATTATTAAGAATTCAGAGAGATGACATTTGAAAAGAGTAGATAAAAGTAACAAACTACAAATACAAATGGTTTGTATTTGAAAGTAGATAAATGGTTTCTTCCATTTTGTGGGTTCTATCACTTTCTGGAAGGCATCTTTTGAAGCAATCAGTTTTGAAGTCCAATTTATCTATGTTTTATTCCTTGTGCTTTTGCTATCATATATTTAAAACTCAATGTCTAAACCAAGGGTATGAAGATTTACTCCTATTATTTCCTCTAAGTGTTCTATAGTTTTAGATCTTACATTTTTTTGTATTTAACATGTTTGAGTAATTTTGCAATGATGTAGTGAAGGCATCCAACTGTATTCTTTTGCATGTACATATTCAGTTGCCCCAACACGATTTGCTGAAAAGATTGTTCTTTCCCCCATTTATTTTCCTTGTCACCTTTGTTGAAAGTCAGTTCACCATAAATGCAAGAGTTTTTTTTCCTGAGCCCTCAATTCTATCCCATTGATGATGTGATTATCCTTATGCTCTTTTTTTATTACTTTGTGTTGTATATTAAATGAAACAAAACAAACAAAAGTCTTCCCCCTCTAGTACCACTTTCCTAACTACTATAGCTTTGTAACAAGTTTTAAAACTAGGAATTATGAGTCCTCCAAATTTGTTCTTCTTTTTAAAGATTGTTTTGGCTACTCTGGGTCCTATGTTGCTCCACATGAATTTTAGAAACAGTTTGGAAATTATTGCAAAAAAGAAAAACCCACAACAAGCCATCAGGAATTCGGTAGGGGTTGTGTTCAATCTGTAAATCCTTTTAGAAAGAACTGCCATCTAAAGAATATTAAATATGATGATATATGAAGATGGAATGCTTTTCTACTTTATTTATATCTTCTTTAATTTTCATTAATTTCCTTCAATAATCTCTTATACTATTGTTTTTAATTCCAAATATTACGTACAGTTTCACACAATTGAATGTTTTGATAGCTGCCAATCACCCATTACAAATGCTAGGCTAAAACAGATATATTACTTTACTTTTTTGCTATCTGCCTGTACCAATGACCCAAATTTTTCAAAGTCATGGGATATAGCCCTTGGCAGTTTCTGCCTTTAGAAAAGGCATCCTTCCAAACCCTTCGCATTACATTGGTTCAGTGTGAACATCCTCTCTCCAGTAATCCCAAGCCTGGCTCATGATTCATACTCCCTGTCTCTGTTTCTTCTCAAAAGAACCTCAGCATTAGTTTACTGTCTTGCCTTTAATTCCTTTTTTCTTTCTTTCTTTTTTTTTTTTTTTTTTTTTTTTGCAACTAGAGATTTATTTTCCTTCCTTACAAGATCAGATATTCATGTAAAATTGTGCTAGTGGTATCTTATTCCTGATTTCTAGATGTTTGTGGTGAAAGTATTTCACTTTGCCTAAGCTTCTATAACAGACAAACTGGTAGTGTCTTGCCACGTACATCTTACCAGGTCTGTTTATACAAAACTACTAGATGATACTAAACCGTTATTTCTGCATAAACCATGCTATTTCTAAGAGGGTAAAAAGTCATTTTCCTCTTAAGTATTTTCAAACCAGTTTGTTTTTAAATACAGTTTAATCATAATCTCAAGAAAAAGTGTTAGTTCATACACTTTCAAATGAAATCCCACACCTCCCACTTTTTTAAGAACATTGCCCTTCCAGCTTTCTTCCAGCAAGTCTCAGATATTTAGGTATTAAGTTATATTTAGGGGTATCCTCCTTGAGTGAAAGTATGGAAATCTGAACTATTATTAAGAATTCAGAGATGACCATTTGATCAGAGAAGATAAAAGTAACAAACTACAAATACAAATAAACCAGAACACACTGCAACAAAACAAACAAAAATGGAAATTTAGGGAATAGTATTAAATTAGCAAGTAAGAAAAACAAAGTCATGTCAAATAATTTTTTCTTTCTTACTATCTCTATTTTGCAAATGAAGAAACACAGACTGAACAGAAATAATTTGCTTAAGGGCATCTAGCGAGTGAATGGCAGAGGCCAGATTCTAACTCATCCGGTTTGGTTTCACAGCCATAGCTCATTAGTTGTCTGGCTCCCATTGGGATATGAACAAAATAAACCACCATTCCCATAACGATCCTCACAGCCTTATTCCCCAAAGTGCTCATTTTCATCTTATATTTCTTATTCCAATTTCTAGGCATCGTGGGCATTCTAGTTTTCCAAATCAGAAATGTTTTGCTCTTTTACCTTACATATGCAATTTGTCAGAAAAGCACTGATTCTGCTCCTTGTTTCTTTCTTGGTAATCTTTTTGTTTCACCTTATGTCTACTGTGATGTTCCTGGATCTATCACCTCTCACCTTCTGGGAGACTTGTGCTGTCTGTAATGGCTCCACCTGAGTGCTCGACCTATCCTTTGCATCTCTCTTCAAACCACTGTCTAGCAACTCCAGGGATCTTTTTCTAGAACATTGTTGCCAATCTCACTCCATCTCTAGCACTTACTTCCACTGCTAAGATATTTCTCAAATTCACTTTAGTGAAGAACCAGTTGATTTTGTTTTTGTTTTTTTAATTAATTATCAGACAGGTATGACGTTCTTGTCTGCCTGACACAGCTAATGCCATTGGAGACTGCCCATTTGAGGTCCACAGCACTAAAATCTCTCTGTAATCTGATGAATTATGTTTATTGATTGTGCACATGAACATCACAGCAAGGTCACATTGCTAAGTTTCCAACATAAATTCTCCTAGATTCTTAAGGCTAGTACTTATTTCATGACAGTCTGGCACTGGCCTTGCAGTCACACTGTGAGTAGAACCAGTTTAGTGACTTCTATGGACTGAATGTTTTTATCACCCAATAATTTATATGTTAAAATCCTAAGCCCCAAGGAGGTTATATTAGGAAGTGGGTATTTGGGAGGTGATTAGGACCTGAGAGTGGAGCCTCACGAATGGAATTAGTGTTTTTATAAAAGAGTCCCTAGAGAGTACCCCCACTTCTACCATACGAAGGCACAACCAGAAGGCCCCATTTGTGAATCAGGAAGCAACCACTCATCGGACAGCAATCTGCTGGTATCTTGATATCAGAGTGTTGGCTTCCAGAACTGTGAGAGATTGATGTCCCTCCTTCATAAGTCATCCAGTCTATGGTGTTTTGTTACTGTTGTCTAAACAGACTAAAACAGTTACTACAGCAAGAACGTGTGTGAGATTTAGATGTGAATCCTTTATTGGCTTCAGAAAAATGGAGTGAATTGGAGCAAGTCACTTGGTTTACTTCCCTTTTTTTTTTTGAGATGAAGTCTCACTCTGTCGCACAGGCTGCAGTGCGATGGCACTGTCTCGACTCACTGCAACCTCTGCCTCCTGGGTTCAAGCGATTCTCTTTTCTTAGCTTCCCAAGTAGCTGGAATTACAGGCTAATTTTTGTATTTTTAGTAGAGATGGGGTTTCACCATGTTGGCTAGGCTGGTCTCGAACTGCTGACCTCGTGATCTGCCTACCTCAGCCTCCCAAAGTGCTGGGATTACAGGCATGAGCACAGAGTTGCTGTGACCATCAGACAAGATGAAATTACAACATGATATTTAGCACATAAATTAATCGCAGCCAGTGATATTTCTATTTCTGACTTAAATTCAGACTCCTTTTCTCACAAAGTTCTTATTATCTGGCTTTTGCCTGACCATTCAGCTTCCTTTCCTGGGTTTTTTCCACAGGCCCTAGGCTTGACTTTTGCCACAACATGGCTGTTTTTTGGCTGAAATGTTCTTCCACAACCCTAGTCATCTGCTTTCAATAAGTCTCCCTTAGGAATGATCTCTAGCAACATCTTTTCTTTGTCTGAGGAAGCTGTGCATCTTCTTTGCTGGGTGCTCTTTATGGTGGAGTACTTACTGCATTGTACGTGTTCACTTGTATACCTTATGATAAAATCACAGACGAATATTCCTCTTCAGTGCCCATGTCTACCAGACACATAGTAGAAGCTCAGTGAATTAAAGAACTGATAAATGAATGATTGAATAAATGAATAAATGGCCAGCTCATTTGAATGGAGTTCAAAAACTTGACAAATGACTTCTCTAACTAAATATATAATTGATTTTTTTCTTACTAAAATTACTGAGACTATTGAAGCTGTCATTTCTAATTTTTAAGCTTTTTGCACCTTACATTTACCTACGTTCATTGATATGCATACAGTTTCATCAAGGAGAGATTTTAGTTGGAATCTAATGCACGACATGAAATCTAAAGGATGCAAAATCAGAATTAACCACACACAATGAGGCTATTGATTGAATAAAGGCTTTTGCTGTTTTGCATTTCTCAATATGTAAAACTGGACATAATTATAGAGCAATTCAGCTGGAGAGATGGGGAAAAGAGGCTATTTCCGCTATAATCAGTGGACCTGTTGACAGAGGCAGCCCTTGTCTTTAGTTCCTGAGGCCCTCAGTTTGCCTGACTCAGAGAATCCCTGATGCTGGCATGGGACTCTCCTTGAGATCAGTGTTTTCCTCTTCACCACCTACTGATCTGTCCATTAAGTAAGGCACAGAGTTTCCAAGCCAAGCCATGCTCAGGTTCATAGTGACTCTGGATGATTAAGTTAGCTTAAGGACCAAAGAAGTGCTTGTGGGATAACCTTGAAAATATTCCCACTTCCTACATTGACATTGTGGGGATATGTACTGCTAGGGGAAGAAAACAAAAAGCAAACAAAACAATGACAAAAAAACTCTTTACTTGGTCACATGTCACATCACCATTTGAAATTTGAATTATATATATTTCCAGAAGTAACATAAGGTATTTACTTTCATATTTACTACAATATTAAACTTCTTTCTTTTCTACAATTCATAACTTAATTTTAAACTATTTTTTTCAGAATATCTGAAGTGAGGTTTACTAGTGTCCATTTTTATTTTGAGAATTATGTTCATTCTTCTTTGAAATTGGTTGTTGAACCAATGTGTTCCATGGTTTTTTCATAACTGGTGCTCGTTTTAAATAAAAAAGCAAAGCTTATTTTAGAAATTAAGTAAGTGGTGAGGAAAGTCAAGAATGTTAATGCTATTTGGATTTGTGGTTAGATCACAGATTTTCTTCAGGAATCAAAATGTCTTCCCTCTATCCTTGTTTGAAAGAGACTTCTTTGATTTCATCAGAGGACTTCTACAGCTAAGAAATATAGCCAAATGAACACGATGGGAACAATTTCAAATTTTTTCTTAACTAAAACATGTTGAGGACTTGAGAAATTGTTCTAATATGATGGATGAGAGTATTTATCCATCACTAGAAGGTAGATTTAGACGTATGTTCAGAGCACAACCAGCCCAAAGAATTGGAAAGGCCCAAGTAATAAGTGTCACTAAAATGTAGGAACAATACCCACATAAAGATTATTCTATTCCTTCTCAGAAATCTATAAAATTGAAGAACTCATAAGCAATTTTTACAGAAAACAAAACTTGTAATTGTAGTTTATGTAAAGCTAATTTATACAAGAGTTTTATAAAAGCAATGATTTATATATATGACATATTTTGGATTTGAACAATTTGAGTTTGAAGACCACTGGGCCATTTCATTTTTGCCTGCCAGTTATTAATCTGAGACTAACAGAAGTTAGTTAGTGCTGAACAGTTGCAGTATGCAAGTTCCTTGAATAATTCAACTGAATGTAAACAGGAAGAACCACAGTTTTGCAGGAAATTCAGGGCCGATCAGATTGCAAGCCTCATTCTGGAGACAGGCTAGTTTTGGATCAAAATTACAAAAAAAAAAAAAAAAAAAAAGAAAGAAAGAAAATTTTCTCTGAAATAAACTCCAACCCTTCCAAACTCACTTTTATTAACATTTAAATAGCCTAGATGTTAGTTTAATTTTTTAAGTAATAAAAAGACCGTTATTTTCTGTCAGTGATTTATGATTCTGGCAAGAATTTCAATCTTAAGCATCCCAAGTCTGCTATTTATATAAAATGATACTATTTGTTTTACTTTTATTTTTATTTTAGACCAAGGCAATAGATCTTGGATTTAAGAAAAACTTGGTTTGGCAAAATAATGAAAGAAATAATAAACATCTGTAAGTAAAAAAACAAAAATACCAAAACATAAACAAGCTGATTAGTGTCCAGGTCCCCAAAACTCAAGTTTATTTCACTTACATTTCCTCAGAGACAATATGAAAAAGGGAATCATCTGATCCTATTTTACTTCCTTCATTTAGTACAAGGTTTGGGATGGAAAGATCCAAGTTGATGTCTTGGCTTATCCCTTCCTGAGTGTTTTGACCAAGTTATTTCTCTAGGGAGAAGCCAGAAAAGTTATCAACTTCATAGTTCTATGAAGAGGGGTGACTGTGAGAATGACTAAACATCTTTTAGAAACTTGAAAGCACGTTCTGATGGGTGTTGTTATTGTTGTTGTTACTCTTTTCATCCTGGCTCACATCTTAGAGTAAAACCAGTACTGGGCATCTCTCATAAATCAAGAAGAATTTTCCAAAAACAGAATGTTGGATGCTATCATCTGTGAGTTGAGAAGCTTTACATGGGTCCCTGGCAAAATTTAGAATGGGATCTTCATGTGGTTTGGTTTAGGACAGAAAATATATATTAAAATGATCACCAGGAGCTTGCACAAATTAACGCTTAGAGAAACAGGAAAGTACTACTGTGTTTTCTCAATAAGCAGATAAAAGAACTGTCACAGATGTTGAATCATTCATTTTACAGGTTTTTAAACACAGATTTTTGGAACATCTTAGGGGTAAAATGGGCAGGATGCTTCCTCCATTGTTTGCTTTTATGTATGTTGAGGTATTAAACCATACAATGATGATGATGGTGATGATACCAAAAGGAAGGGGGCCATGCCAACACACTGTAGCTCTGCCATGGCTTACTTTGTCACTTGAAATGTTCTGTCATTGGAGAAGATAATCATATTGCTAAATTTAAGGTGACAAAATGATGAGCGATCCAGTAAGATGAGCCCAGCTTCAAATGTTAAAATCATTAAAATCAAGAGATTAGAGAAATAATAAAAACACTCGCAATTAAGTCTAATAAAGCTAAGGGTGAAGTTTCTTCTTAATATTTAAAAACTCCAAAGCACATATCTTCTGCATGTAAGCAGATAATCAATCAATATTTCAATATTTTTCTTTCTTCTTTTTTTTGAAACAAAATCTTGCTGTCACCCAGGCTGAAGTACAGTGGTGCGATCTTTGTTCACTGCAGCCTCTGCCTCCTGGGTTCAAACAATTGTCCTGCCTCAGCCTACTGAGTAGCTGGGATTACAGGTGTGTGTGCCACCACACCCAGCTAATTTTTGTAATTTTACTAGAGATAGAGTTTCACCATGTTTTCCAGGCTGGTCTCGAACTCCTGACCTCAACTGATCCACCTGCTCCGGCCTCCCAAAGTGCTGGGATTACAGGTGTGAGCCACCATACCTGGCCGTCATCAATATTTCTTAAATTAATACATAAATAAATGCATGAGTGGGTGGAAGGAGAGATGAATTTCACATTCTGTATGAAGAAGAGTTTACTTGACAGTAATTTGTACTTAAAAATACAAATGCCGGAGTCATGAAATCAAAGCTGGGGTTCCCTCACAAGCCATCTGAGTGTCTCTATGGGAGTTCTTCCACTAGGAGACCTGAGGTAAGGTGTCCATGACCTCCCAGCCAGTAAAGAACATATCTGAGCTCAGAGAGGTGCTGTTTGCCTTTACACCCAGCTGGTAAGAAGAACGGAGTCAAAGACAAAAGGAGGAATGAGGGAGCCTTGAAAGATTACATTGTATAATTAGTCATGACTGGCTACTGACGGTCATGTTCCCTTCCATGCGTATCACTTGCTTTTAGTGTTTGAAAATTCTCCACATATATCACCTCATCTCCAAATGCAAAGATAACCTGAACAGGTGATCTGGACATGAGATAAAAGGTAAGGAGATGAACATCTTTCTTTATGGATATTTCAATGTTAATATGTTTGTAAAGCATGCAAACATCTTTTAAGCTCTGTATTCTGCACCCTTGAGAAGATGTCTGTATTGCAGTGGTTCTGAAACTGTGGTAGCCACATCAGCAGCATCAGCAGCTCCTGGGTGCTGGTGAGTAACACAAGTTTTCAGGCCCCACCCCAGACCTAGTGAGTCAGAACCTCAGGACTGGACCCAGCAGTCTGCGTTGTGTTAAGACTTCCAGCTCATTCTAAGGCACACTCAAGTCAGAGAACCACTGTTGTATTATTGGTGCAAACATCCCAACAGAGAAAGTTAGACATACAATTTATGGAGACGTGGAAGAATAAGAGATGTCAAGGTATCTGTAAAGGAAGAATAGAATCTTATTTAGATGATTAAAGCCCAGCAAAAATGTAGTGTTTAATTGACATCCAGGAAGGTTGAGTCACTTGTCAAAGTTCACACAGCCTCCTAGGAGTTTAAATCATGAATTTAAAAACACATTTAGAATGACTACTGAGAATAAAAATGAAAAAGGACAACAAAAAATATTAAATAGGACGTGGTTCCAAATGCTAGGAATTGCTAAAAGATGCTAGAGAGGAATTTATCTCTCAAAGCAATGCAGTTTGCTTTTTTCCACCCTGCAGTACTAAATCATGCTTTTAATTCAATAATAGGATGTAAGAATAAGCTCATTAAATGAGTTAAACTTTTGTGACCCTGAAAACTAGTTTTCTGCCTGTTGAATCTGTTGAGAGTACAGCTGAGACCCATCTTCTCCCATCTCTGTTGACGTTTTTATCAGGCAAGAGGTCACTATGGTAATTATGGAAGAGAAAAATATAAACAAGTGCATATTTATTGTATTTCAGATTTTATCTTCCGTGTCTTCTATCCTCATAGGATGCAACTATCTTTCACACTGGTAAGAGTGGCCTTCCTCCATGTTCACTCTGTCAAATGCTTTGTCACTTCGTGTTTGGGTGATAACGTCTATGTCCATGTGAATGAAAGATTCAGACAGGTACAGGTTTCAAACTCTTAGCAATTAAGAACAAATAAATTTTGTAAGTAAGACACTGAAATTTTAAAAAATTTAACATTTGCTTCACTTATTTAGAAAATATGATTTTAAGCATTTACATCCTTTTTTTAAACATTAAAAATTGCGTCGAGACACACCAATGTGTGAGAAGCCTGTTTATCAGGTGGCCACATAAACTCAGGAATGGAGGAAATGTGACTGATGTAAATTTATAGTAAGCGGTTGGTGACTCAGGTGGTAGGTTGACAAAAACTCCTCAGAAAAGGCAGAATGGACCTCCGGCTAACAAGGCTGGACTGTATATGTTTAAATATCTTTAAAGATAATGCATTGGCTGAAGAGTCAGGGAATTCCCAAGAACACAGAAAAAAGACAGTAGTTGTGGCAGAGGCAGATAAGACAACTGACCCATGGACAGCAATTGCTACTTTGCAAAAGCCATAGCTGTACTGCCCTGACCATGCTTTTTAGATTACCTGCTCTCATGTTTTTCTGATTCTGTATCTCATAAAGCCTTGCTTGTGCTAGTTTTCCAAACATGGAAAAAAAATGCTTGGCCAAACCACTGTGCATTCCAACCTGCAGGAGGATTTTTATTTATCACTGTGAATTAGTAACACTGACGTGGCTGTTGAGTTCATTTATTCATCCAAGTATTTCCTTAGAAAGGAGCTTCCTGGGTTTCTGAAACCGTGAGCTCCCTGATAGGGGAGAACGATGGCATGCAGGTGTTACTGTAACTTACTTTGGAAAGCGACCCCGTGGGACACGGCCCGGGGCAATGATCTACCTGTCAAGGAGTAGGCAGTGGTACCACTGCACTTTGGAGAAAATGACACCCTTGAGCTGGTTCTTAAATGACAAATACAGTTTGGCCAGGTTTGTGTTTTTGTTTTATTTTGCCTTAAAGGAATAATAGGAAAGGACTTGGAGGCAGAGAAAGGGACAGAAAAGCAACCCTCTTAAGTAGAGTGCCCCATGGCGGGCTGGTGTTGGGAGAGGAAATGTTTCCACTGGGAGCCTTTCAATTGTGATGTGCCAACTTCCAGCTGCAGTGCCCAGGGCAGGGCAGAGAAGTCAGGCTGCAGGGAACACTGGGCTCTATTCCGCAGACAGATGTCAGGAAGGAGGAAGTGAAGAGCCAACAGAGCACTTCACTTGCTGGTAGCAGGGGAAATATGGATTGAGAGACAACCAATGGATGGAGAGGTGGAACATGGATTGGTTGAAACAACCAATAGAAATATTGTGTGATCCATAAATGCAATTTTAAAATTCTTTAATAGCCACAAGAAACAAGTGAAATAAATGTAATAATGTATTTTATTTAACAGAATACATCCAAACTTTTGTCATTTGAAATGTCATCCGTATACAAATTTATTAATGATAGTTTATACTTACTCTTTTTGTACTCAGTGTTTGAAACCTTGCATGTATTTTATACATAAAGCATATTTTTATTTAGATGCTAAACTCTCATCAAAATTACTTGATCTGTATTTAGATTTCATCAAATTTAAAGTTGAAGAGTACATTCATATGCTGGAGCTTTTCAGAGATTCTGAAAGGGTTTTTTTCCCTCTCTTTTTTGTTTTTTTGTTTTGTTTTGTTTTGTTTTGTTTTGTTTTCCTTTTTTGAGATGGAGTCTGGCTCTGTAGCCCATGCTGCAGTGCGGTAGCGCGATCTTGGCTCACTGCAACTGCCGCCTCCTGGACTCACGTGATCTTTCCACCTCAGCCTTCCGAGTAGCTGTGACCACAGGCACATGCCACCAAGCTAATTTTTTATGTTTTTGATTGAGACGGGGTTTCACCATATTGCCCAGGCTGGTCTCAAACTCCTGAGCTCAAGCACTCCCCAACTGCCTCAGCCTCCCAAACTGCTGGGATTACAGGCGTGAGCTACCACGCTCAACCAGAGATTCTTGTTTTCTAACAACTGAATCCAGTATCTATATTTTCTTCATTTAATGAAATTAAATACTACTAAAGCTTTAGATAATTGGCTACACCAGTCATATTTCAACTGCTCAGTAGTAACATGTGGCCATTGGCTAGTGTATTGGACAACTCAGCGATAGAGCAAGGAGACTTGGAGGATAGGATCCATTTGGAAGATTTATGTTGTAGTCACAGAAATTATGACAACAGTTTAAACAAGGTTAATCATAGAAGAATGAATATGAGATGGATTTGGGGGAACTATTAGAAGGCATAATGGACAAAGTTAGTGAAAGAGAAAGGGCATAGTCAAGCAAGGTCCCCAAGGAGCTGGTGTGAGGGAGTGAGCAACTGGTGCTCTCTCAGGAAAACTGTGTGTCCGGGAGAAGACAGGAGTTGAGAGAGACAGAACAACTTCTACTTTGGACAAAGCAATTCCAAGAAGCCCATGGGACTCTGAAGCAGACTGTCCACACACAAATAGCCCTGGAGGATTAGTTCTTTGAAGAGGGTTGGAAAGTATGTGTTGAACTTTGAGAGCCATGAGCAGGTGGTGGCCCAAACCAGCCCGGCTCTATGAGGTCTTTGTTAGAGTGAGTCCATCTCTGAGGGGCACATCTGCTTTAGCACACAGAGAAAATTAGAGTTTGAGTCTGAAGAGTCCTGGCACAGATTGTAACCTAGGTTAATTTGACCTAAGTACTGCCTGCTGCTGACATCTTGGTAGGCAATTTGCTAGTGTCTTCGGGAAACACCTAGATTCATAATTTTGTTCCAAATTTGTCTTCCAGATTTTGCAAGTGTCATCTGCTTGTCATCAAAGGCTTGTAAGCAAATATATTTAAGAAACATTACCTTTCTTTACTTATCCCTAATAGATAGTAGTTATGTTTCTGATAGGTTACGTGCAAATTAAACACCTATGAATGGGAGAATTCAAATACACCGAGGAAATCTCTAGATAATAGGTATGGTGTTATTTTTGGAAATGTAAAAGCAGTCACAAATTGTATAAGTTACTACTAATTGGTACAGAAATTTAATGAAACTGTTTTTTTTTTTTTTTTTGAGTACCGCAAATAGGGGAACTAAGTTTTAAGTTTGGATTTTTATAATATCACAATCACTAAATATGAACTCAATTCAAATTGGAGAAATTTAAGTTTTAGAATTAAAGGTTTCTTTCTACTTTTGTGTAAGAAAGTAGAATTCTTTCATCATTACTGTACTTTTTTTATTATTATTCTTTAAGTTCTGGGGCATATGTGTAGAACGTGCAGTTTTGTTACATAGGTATACATGTGCCATGGTGGTTTGCTGCACCCATCAACACATCACCTACATTAGGTATTTCTCCCGTAACCCCCCATCCCCCAACAGGCCCCAGTGTGTGATGTTCCCCTCCCTGTGTCCATGTGTTCTCATTGTTCAACTCTCATTTATGAGTGAGAACACGCAGTGTTTGGTTTTCTGTTCTTCTGATAGCTTGCTGAGAATGATGGTTTCCAGTTTCATCCATGTCCCTGCAAAGGACATGAACTCATCCGTTTTTGTGTCTGCATAGTATTCCATGGTGTATATGTACCACATTTTCTTTAACCAGTCTATCATTGATGGACATTTGGGTTGGTTCCAAGTCTTGCTATTGTGAATAGTGCCGCAATAAACACACGTGTGTATGTGTCTTTATAATAGAATGATTTATAATCCTTTGGGTATATATCCAGTAATGGGATTGCTGGGTCAAATGATATTTCTAGTTCTAGATCCTTGAGGAATCGCCACACTTCTTCCACAATGGTTGAACTAATTTACACTCCCACCAACAGTGTAAAAGTGTTCCTATTTCTCCACATCCTCTCCAGCATCTGTTGTTTCCTGACTTAATGATCACCATTCTAACTGGTGTGAATTGGTATCTCATTGTGGTTTTGATTTGCATTTCTCTAATGACCAGTGATGATGAGCATTTTTTCATGTGTCTGTTGGTTGCATAAATGTTTTCTTTATAAGCAGAAAACTCAAACTGATCCCCTTCCTTACATCTTATACAAAAATCAAGTCAAGATGGATTAAAGACTTAAACGTAAGACCTAAAATCATAAAAATCCTAGAAGAAAACCTGGGCAATGCCATTCAGGACATGGTCATGGCCAAGACTTCATATCTAAAACATCAAAAGCAATGGCAACAAAAGCCAAAATTGACAAACGAGATCTAATTAAACTAAAAAGCTTCTGCACAGTAAAAGAAACTATCACCAGAGTGAACAGGCAACTTTGCAGAATGGGAGAAGATTTTTGCAATGTATCCATCTGACAAAGGGCTAATATCCAGAATCTACAAAGAACTTAAACAAATTTACAAGAAGGAAACAAACAACCCCATCAAAAAGTGGGCAAAGGATATGAACAAATACTGTACTACTGTTAATAAGAATCATATGTAATAATCCAAAAACATTTCATTAAAGGGCTGGTTAGGGTAGCCTTTCCTTTATGAGTTCCTCTTCTTTAAAGGGCAGAAATGGCAGTGGATTGCAAGTCTCTGGTAGGAGACAGCCCAGGTGCTCACTCTGGGGACACAATTGATGACACAATGACCCAAATCAAACAAAATGAAACATCATAGAGGCAGGAAAGTTCTGCCCCAAACCCTACAAGAACAGGGACTTAGAAAAGCTTAGACATTCCTAGGAGTAAGACCTCCAGCTATTTATTGATTGATTACAAGCTTGGTATGATTCAATTGATAATTAGGTAGTAAACATCACCTGTAACAGTTGGAGCTCTGCAGCCAAGTGGATGCCTGTGAACGATGTCAGCTGATTAGGCTACGCTGGGCTTTTGTGCTTGGGTAAGAGGTCATGCTTCCCCAGGACACGGGCGGCAGCCTGCTGAGAGGAGACTCAGAGGGTAACCCTGCTCTTCTCAAATATGGAGAGCTCCTATGCGGAAGGGCAGTGAGTGGGATTTATCTTTTTCTGGGGATTCCAGATGGCAGAGAAGCGAGTTACAAATGAGCAGTGGTCAAGGGTTTGAATTGAGAAAGAGGAGCACATGTACTTCCCAATTCTTCCCATGAATACTTTTGGGCATGACACATAGTGCCTCTCTGCCTGCCAGTGTCTCTCATGACCCCCACTATAAAAAGACACTGACAGGCAGAGAGAAAGCAGTCCAGCGAGGGACCTTCAGACCCAAGGCCTGGTGTGGTGGTGAGTGCCTTGGGTTTTTCTTTTTGCCTCACATGTTATAGACTTGGATCTGAAGAAGTGAGCAATGAGGAAAGGCCAACAGGCATAGACAAAATGAATAAATGCAATCCCCCAAGAAAAAACTCGTTCTGTCTAGCCAAAGCACCAGGAAAGGGGCAGCCTAGCAAGACAGGAAACTTTTAGACAATAATATCCCCACTGCAGCCAAATACCAGAGAAAAACTGTGGCCCCCCACCTCTACCCAGAAAAACTAGGAATCTCTCCCCACACTCAGTGTAAATAGACCCAGGTGGAGAATCTTGACTTCTACCCCATCTGGCAAGGTAGAGGCAGTGGGCCATTTCTCCAGCTGGAGAAGTGTCAGAGGAAGCCACTAAAACAGGCACAGAGTTCAGTAAAATCCAGAGTTTTAGAACATGATGCCCCAAATGCTCAGATTTTAATAGAAACTCACACATAATACCAACAACCAGGGTATGTTGGATAAAGTTTCCAAGAAAATTCCTTTTGTTCAGCGATATGAGAAGCAGAGGGGAAACTGGCTTCTTGAAGTTACAATGTGAAAAACCCTCACAGGGTTTGGGGTTCATATAAAATTTAGATTGGGACATCCCTTATGACTTGTGATAGTACTGTGAGAAATAGCTTTTCTATAGTTGGACTGGGATATGTTACTTCTAATTGGATGGTTATGGTGACCCTGGTATTAACTTCGGCTAATTATCTAATGATAATGGTAGTACTCCGGTCAATAGTGATTCCAAAGTCCAAATGTAGCAAGAGGTTAAGGTGGTTACTTTCACTCATGTCCGTGTGAAGAGACCACCACAAAGATTTTGTGTGAGCAACAAGGCTGTTTATTTCACCTGGGTGCAGGTGGGCTGAGTCCGAAAACAGTCAGCAAAGGGAGATAGGGGTGGGGCCATTTTATAAGATTTGGGTAGGTAAAGGAAAATTACAGTCAAAAGAGGCTTGTTCTCTGGCTGGCAGGGGTGGGGGTCACAAGGTGCTCAGTGGGGGAGCTTTTGAGCCATGATGAGCCAGGAGAAGGAATTTCACAAGGTAATGTCATCAGTTAAGGCAAGAACAGACCATTTTCACTTCTTTTGTGGTGGAATGTCATTAGTTAAGGCAGGAACCGGCCATCTGGATGTGTACGTGCAGGTCACAGGGGATATGATGGCTTAGCTTGGGCTCAGAGGCCTGACAGTTACTGAGGCTAAGTGTTGGATTTAAATAAATTTAATATTTATAGTTTTCTGCCTTTTAAAACATATTTCATATTACATGTAGCTAATTAATTACATAATTAATGGTAAATGGCCATGTAAATTGTATCCAGTTAGGCTCACACTGCTGAGTGGGATTTGAGTGTGAGAATCCAAGCACAGAAGCTGAATTTGGGAAGATAGTCTTGCTAAAGAAAAGTAACCAAAACAGATATTCATCTTGAATCTAATAAGGATCTTTCTTTAACTATACAATTATTTAAACTTTTCTATTTTATCTTTATTAGGCATTGTTGCTTTTTTGAGATATGTTTTAACTGTTTTTCTTTCTGCAAAAAACATCATTTGCAGATTTCAAGTAATACAGTATTCACGAGAAATCCTTGCTATTCTAATTTGTGTGAATAAATTCAGTGAGTCTGGGAGGAAATTTCTCACTTAAGTGTCCATTTGTTTGAACAGCAAAACAAAACTTTTAATGGAAAGAGAATCCGTTTGTTGAAATATAGGAAATAAAACACAATAATAAAAATCGGTGGCCAGGCACAGTGGCTCACGCCTGTAATCCCAGCATTTTGGGAGGCCAAGGTGGCCAGATCACCTGAGGTCAGGAGTTCAAGACCAGCCTGGCCAACATGGTGAAACCCCATCTCTACTAAAAAAAAAAAAAAAAAAAAAAAATTAGCTGGGAGTGGTGATGGAAACCTGTCATCCCAGTTACTCAGGAGGCTGAGGCAGGAGAATTGCTTGAACCCAGGAGGTGAAGACTGCACTGATGCACTGAGCCAAGATTGTGCCACTGCACTCCAGCCTGGGCGACAGAGTGAGACTCTGTCTAAACAAGACTAATAATAATAATAACAATAATGATAATGTGGAAAGGGGTTCCAGTATAACTTTTTTAAAACAAAACAACTGTAACAACATGACAGTACAACTTATCAGCATTTCCCAAGGGCAGACATTAACGTGTTATTTAAGTTGTAACTTCAGTAGAATAACAATTTTAGGAAATGCTAGATCAAAGTTAAGGTGACTTCCTTCAGGGAAAAACTTGTCAGTTTTTACTGTGGTAGTGGTCATAGGCATCTCAGGAGGAGGACATGGTATTGCAGGAACCAGCACTTCTCAAACTCATACAACATGGAACCACCCCTGCCCTTCCTTCCTCCCCTTTCTTTGCAAAGCAAATTGCACACTTGTTCCCATTTTTCACACAGTGACTAGCGACTGGGGGGATGTGCTAGACTTCAAATTAACGTCCTGGGTTCAGGTAGGTGTCACCGATGAGTTGGTTTGGAGAATTTGACACACTTAATTTCTTTTGGCATCTATTTCCTCATTGTTAAACAGGTGATATTACATCTTCCTTGCAGAGTATTTTGAGAGAATGACTTGTTATATATGGGGAAATATTTTGGAACTTTCATATGACAAATAATCCTTAATGCCTGGTGTACATAACTGGGTCATGACTTACTGGTCTCTGTTGGCACTGGCTTCAGTGATTACTTTCTTTTTGCATTCATGCACACATGGCCTTGCAGAAAGCTCAGGTCAAACTGAGTCACATGCTGGCCAATGAAATGCTTTTAAATGCCCTGCTGGGTCCACATGTGGTTAACCACAAGACAGCATACAGTAACTTGTAGTGAATGGCAGCAGGGAGTGAACATGACTTAACTCATTTATTTCTTTCAAAGCACATGCATTGTGATTATCTCTGTTTTTCAGATAAGGAAACTGAGGCTTCCATAATTGAAAATAAGTAACTCTCTCTATCAGTCAATGACATGATATAGGTGGGTTTCAAGTCATGTTTCTCTGTCCCCATTCTGTGAGCTGTCATTTTAAATTATCCTATTTTTATTCTTTAACTCCTCTCTTTCAGTGGCAGATTTTCCCGATTCCACATTTTGGAAGTATCAAGAGCTGTTTCAAGAGACAAGCTGGCAAGAGGAAATAGAATACTCTTGTAGGAAACTAGAGCAGCTGGGCAGGAGTGACTTTCCTCTTCTCTTCCTGTTCCTCATACCCACCAGACCCGAGATCCCCTACCCCTCTGCTCTCTGCAGCCCCCACTGAAGCCTCAAAGTCCTTGTAAAAGTTGCAATATACTACTTTCCTTCTTCCTTCTTAAAGGCTCCAGCTTTCCTGGGCCATACCTTTCCATCTCCCCTATCCCATCCCCACCTCCTCTATAAGGTTCTTCCACTCAGGGCTGCTATTGGCCTTTCTTAGTAACCCCGGGACCAGGTGACAAACAAAAGCCGCAGTCAATACTCCAGACCCTGCTGAAATTACTCAAACTAGCTAATCCTAAGCCCCTTGTGGTATGTCATGCCTCCTGCTTCCAGGGAACTGTGAGTTTGAACTTCTTCCGTTATGATAGTCATTTCTGTGTCTGTGTCTGTTGTAAACAAATCCTGGGTATAATTAAAACCCCGTGCATCTCTCCTCTGACAGACCTTCCTCAAATTCCAAGAAAAACCAGGATTCATTCTCTTCTGTGCTTTTTCTGAGCACTGGTCAGACCCTAGTTTGCACTTCCTTGGTATGATCTAAGCTTCCATATCTATTTCTCCTGCTAATCAGCCTGCAAGCTCCTCACCGGAGGTGATACTGTTTTATACGCCTCACTCTTAACATACTCTCAGCACAAGGGGATGTTTGATAAGTGTTTACTGAATCTGAGATGAGATTTATGTTGGAGGAGGTGCTCAGAAATTTATTTCACCTCTGATCATTATATCATTCCCTGTTTGTACTAACAACTTAACTAAATTATTACAAAGAAGTTAAGTATTTGTTGGGCACTTCCTGTATCCCAGAACCTCAAATTTCCTTTACACTAAAAAAAAAAAACCAAACTATGATTTGCTTCCAAGTGGTGTCCTATCAGGCCCTCAATCCTCCAAAACGGGAATAAGGCCCATCCTATTTCTGTATTTGCAAGTTCATCCAGACCCATGTAAACAGTCTGCAGTGATTCCCAGCAGAAACTAGAATATGAGTGTAGAAAACGATCTTTTATTTATTTCATATGTAACATCTGAAAAGTTACTTGTTTTCCCCACAAACAATGCCCAGCAGCAGAATGAAGTTTGAGATCATCACAAAAGATGTATGTCTGCACCACATTTTTCTTGACAGAAGAAAAAGTGACAGGAGCTGATTAAAGGAAAACAAAATGTTCTTTTTTGATGGCCCAACAGACAATTCTTTTCAGTCACACTTTATTGTTATCAGTTTATCACTACCCTATTTCTTTTAGGTGTACTCAAGGCAGCATTCTCCCTACTTCCTGGTCTACTAGCTCAAGAAAAACGTTTGTTTTGAGTGCCACAGGAGGAACTCGTTTTAGAAGTGTTTGTATTACTAATAAATCATTGGCATATTTGGATAGTAATATGTGTCATTCACGGTTTACTTTAAAATAATTATTTCACCATCACATTTATAAACGCTTTCCAGTTAACAATTCCTGTTTGCACTCGTGTCTCCTTTTATCCAGAGAGATAGTCACCTTGTAAGTAGGTTGGGATTGTTTTCTGGGATTTTCCTTAAGGACACTTGAGTCCCTGAGACATTCAGTGGGCCCTCCAACAGCAAACATGAGACAGTGGGCTGGACTCCAGGGCTGTTGCCATCAAATTCCACCTTCTTTCCTCTCTGTTAATTCATTGCAAATATATCATATTTTGTCCTTCACACTTGGAACATTTGAACTGTCATTATGTGTTCAATTTGAGAAAAACTGTGACTAGGAAACAAATATTGCTGGCTTCTAGTGACCTTGAGATTCATCCTCTACTTGCTTTTTGTGGTTAGTTTGCCTTTATTTAAATTTATTCAGTTCCTGACTTGCTACTTGTTTTATTTATTAATATTTACCTTCATTAAAGTACCCAACCATCGTAGACACATTTATTCATTTCATTCAATGAACTGCACTTAAGCAGCTACCACTTTTCTAGGCCCTGGGACCATATGAAGGGCATTAGGTTGAATTACAATACCAATGTGCTCCTGCATGGAACTTCATGTAAACCAAGGGGGTCAACGTGTAAGGAGGGTGAGTGGACCCAGGGGATCAGCCTGTTACCACACAACAATAGCAACACACCCTCTTGCCTTGACCTCCTTGCTCTGTGTGGCCAGCAGTGAAATCTGTTTAAGGCTGTTCCCTGGTTGAGGGTCTTTACTGATTTTCCATCATGCACTCGGTCTGTTAATCGTGTAATCTTCTGAGAATCTCATAAAAGCTATGATCTTTTAACCAACGAAATACACACCAGGATATACACCCAGTATTTTGCAAACACTTCTCAGGAGTTTCATGGCCCTAACAGACATCCACTGAGCCCTAAATATCCCCTGCCTAAAGCTAAAGGTCCAAATTCCTAAAATCAGCTTGTCATCCCATCATGACTTGCAAAGCCAACTCACATCCCTATTTTCTCCGACAAAAAAAAACTTACTCTCCCTGTTGCTCAGACAGACTCATGCCTCCCTGGTCCCCACTGGAGCCCAAATTGTTGACTTATGTGGTATGTCTTTCTCTTCCTGAGTGCACATCTTCCTTGTGTGTCATCTTACCTGAGTCAGTAGCCTCATTTGTAAAATTAAAATAAGAGAACCTACTCTAAAGGTTTATTGTAAGAAGGACATTAGCTTATGATCTTTAAACTTCTCTAACCCACATAAATGCTACACAATAAATACTCTCCTTGTCCCTTATGCATCCTTAACAGTCTCACTGGGTTGCCACCTTCTCTACAAAGTGTTCTCTGATTCTCATCTCTAAGATGTGAATTGGATGAGCCCCTCAATGCTTGCCTACATCCTGCACCCATTGGTACTACCCGACACCAGTGTAGAAATAATTCCAATTAGAAATTTCAACATCTAAAGTTCAGAAGTGCAGTCTCCCTCAACCTAGTGCCCAGAGTACCCACAGATACACAGTCCTCACTCAATAAATGAATATTGACCAAAGGAATGACATGGAAAATGCACATGCTTTGGCAACAATAAAGAGCTCTATGCAGTAAGCAACTATGAATGTCAGAACAGGTGACTTGCCAACCTAAGATGTTCCTGGCAGTGATGATTTCTCCCTAACCATTTCTATTCTAGTTTCTATGTACTCTAGCAAACAAAGGATGGCAAATGTTAAAAGTTATCGACAAATCTAAAAGTTAATTTTGCTTTAATGACCCTGTTTGGTTACAAATATTAAAATTTAAATACAAACAAGCAATGGGTATTACATGTATTATAAGAATAATCCTATTACATGAATATACTTTACATTATGATTATAACAGACACAGATTAATTAACTTTGGCCTGAGCTCTCTTAACTGTTACATATATGGGGACTATTTATGGGCTTGAGGTTGGTATAAAGAGAGCTGTGTTTGCATCATCATTCTCACTATCTAGTTGAGGGATGAGGCATTTGCTACTCCAAGTCTCTGTGTCCCTATGAATAAAATGAGGATAATTCCATAATCCCATAGTTCTCGGAGATTTTGTTCGTTCTGTTTTGTTCTTTTTTCTGTAATCATGTCTGCCTGCCTTATTTCAGCAAGATAAAATACAATACATATACACCATGGAATACTCTGCAGCCATAAAAAGGAGTGAGATCATGTCCTTTGCAGGGACATGGAAGGAGCTGGAAGTCATTATCCTCAGCAAACAAAGGAACAGAAAACCAAACACCACGTGTTCTCACTTATAAGTGGGAGCTGAACGATGAGAACACATGGACATAGGGGTAGGAATAACACAGAGTGGGGCCTGTTAGAGGGTGGGGTGGGGGGTGGGGGGAAGGGAGAACATTAGAAAAAATAGCTAATGCATGCTGGGCTTAATACCTAGGTGATGAGTTTATAGGTACAGCAAACCACACGCCACATGTTGTTACATATGAAGCAAACCTGCAAGTCCTGTACATGTACTCCACAACTTCAAAATTAAAATTTAGAAAATGAGGGTGATAATAACACTGAAGTTAAAACATGCTATCTTAATTCCAAAGATGGCCATGATTTAAAAAAATTAAGTTGGATCCCTATCTTATTCCATATATGAAAATTAACTCAAAATTGATCAAAGAAAAAAAAGTAGAAGCTAAAACTAAAAATCTTAAAGGGGAAAATTTCATGACATTAAATTTTGCAATTATCTCTTGGATACGACACCAAAAGCACAGGTGACAAAAGGAAAAAAATATATAAAGTAGACTTCATCAAAATTCAAAACTGTAACACTATCATCAGAGTAATAAGCAACTCACAGAATGACAGAATATATTTGCAAATCATATCTGATAAGAGATTAATATCCAAAATATACAAATAACTCCTATAGTTTGACAACAGAAAACCTGATTCAAAAATGAGAAAAGGCATTAAGACAGTTCTTCAAAGATATAAAGATAGTGAATGAGCATATGGAAAGACACTGAATCTCACTAATCATCATGAGAATGCAAATCACATCACAATCAGATGCCACTTCGTGCTAATTAGAATTGTTGTTATTAAAAAAAGAAGAAGAAAATAACAGATGTTGATGAGCATGTGGAGAAATTGAAACCCTTGTGCATTGCTGGTGGAAATATAAAAATAATACAAACACAGTAAAAAATAGTTAGGTGATTCCTCAAAAGTGAAAATAGAATTACCATATAATCCAGCAATTTCACTTTTAGGCATGTACCCAAAGGAACTGAAAGCAGAGATAAAAACACATACTTGCACACCAATGTTTATTGTAGCATTATTCATAATGGGCAAAAAGTGGACCATTGGTGAGTAAATGAGTAAGCAAAATGTGGTATGTACATGTAGTGGAATACTATTCAGCCTTAAAAAGGAATGAAATTCTGATACATGTTACAACATGGATGAAACTTGAGGACATCATGCTCAATGATATTAGTTACAAAAAATACTGTATGATTCAACTCATAGGAGGTACTTAGAGTAGTTAAAGTCATAGAGACGAAAGGCAGAATAGTGGCTGCCAGACACCAATGGGGAAAGCAAAATAGGGAATTATTGTTTAAATAATAAATATACTACAGAGTTTCAGTTAGGGAAAATGAAAAAATTCTGGAGATGGATGGTAGTGATGTTTGCACAACAATGTGAATGTACTTAATGCCACTGTATACTTAATAATGGTTAAAATGGTAAATGTTAGGTTTTGCGTACTTTATTATAATATTTAAAAATATGGACATGCAATTTGTAAATGTTTTAAAAAAAGGGAAACATAATTTATCTGCCTCTCACAGGAGTGTAAATATAATGAGTCAAAGTAACATGTTACATGAAAGACACATCATTAATCCCAGGCTCAAACATTTATTTCCCTATATCTGGATGGTGACTAACCTTTTTCCAAACTTAGAACAAATTCTGGATTCACTATAGTTTTCAATATCATAAATATCTGTCCTCTTCCTTTTATGGTCACAAAAAGAATTACTATGGCCCATATATGTTTAGGTTTGAAGACCCTAGTAGATGGCATTAATTAATATATGAGGGACTGAAACAGAGGCAGGCACCCAGGGCACATCCATCCCAAAAAACTATGCCATTTTACTACACCAAGAGCTGTTTTACTTTTACAGAAGAGTATAACAAATCATGGAAGGTATGAAATCTTGTAGATGTTCAGGCTATGAAATCTTTTGGGGCTAATGAATTTCCAGCACTTCATATCCACCATCATAAAGGCTCCTTTCCAGCTTTTCTGTTTACATCCTTTGGTGGCTGAACCTAGTTAGAGAATGGTAGAGAAGGAGAGGACTGTGCAGTTTCCAAATAGGAACAATTCTGCATCGGGTAACTGCTAGGTGATGATGGCGCCCCAGGGGGCTTCACAGGATGCTGCAGCCTTTAAAAGAAATGACAAACCATGGTTAGGCCAGGGGAGTTTTGGGAGAGGTGGTGGAGTCAGGCTGAGAGACCTATTATTTAGATACTGTTTCCTCCAGTTAAGGGGCTGGTGATAGAACTGGAAATGGTGAAACAATCATTCAAGTGGGCAATTGGATCCTGAGTTAGGTGATGATAGAGAGGGATCGACAGCTGAATATTCAATTCAGATTTGCAGGTCTGGTTGGCTTTTGTTAAGAAAAAGTAAGGAACCAGTTAGGCAGATAGTTAGAGCAAGGTCCCCAATAAAAGTCTTTCTAATAAAAAAGCAGCCTGAAAACTCAAACTGCAAGCATAGATAAGGAAGTAAGGTCCAACATAAAACATCTTTGTCTTTTGTAACTGGCGAGTGTCATGTACATACAATGGGCTTCAATGAGTACATTCTTTTTCTTTTTTGGATGTACTCAGATAAAATAACTTACACAGGGTACTTACCTAAGACACGTTTGCAGCTGCACAGATAAGAAGCGTTACACAGAACCAGACATGTCTGCAAGGGAAAATTCCATCTCCCAAAACATGCTCAGTAAGGGAAATAAAACAATATGGAGTGACTCAGGCTAAGGGCCTGTATGCGCACTAGAGGGACAAGGTGGAGCTGCCAAAAATGTAAGCTTTATGCAAATAAGACACCAGCCCTAACTCTTTCTTGGTGCCTTATGCTAATGAAACACCCCACCCCACTAGCTTGTTCATAAAAGCCTTTGTGTTCAACTGTAAAATGACAATCATCTTTTGGGATGTCTCTCCACAGTGGAGAACTTTCTTCTGTCACTCATTAAACTTTTGCTACAACCTCACCCTTGGTGTCCACACTCCTTAATTTTATTGGTCATGAGACAAAGAACTCTGGGTAATACCTTAGACAATGAGATTTCTACATCTGGGGTTCAGTGAAGGGGTGAGTAAGAGAAGACCTCCAACACTTTGCTTTAATTTTTGAAGCTTCTTGTTCTCAGTTTTCTTTCTCTAGATCAAACAATACACTACGCTCCTGTCAGTCCAAAAGTGGGAACCACAGCTGCCAGCCTTACAAGAGTCAGGAGACAGCCTTACAGGAAAGGAGTTTGTCAATCCCCCATTGCCCTTGGGTGTTGGACATGTTGGCTCTGTTACAATCTAGTTTTCTCTCATGGTGGACCTGACCATCACATTGGATTGGAAAGAGGTCCTGGGGCAACTGAAGGTTTCTGGCTGAGGCCCCTGTACTAACTCTGGCCATTGACCACCTGTCAAGGCTGTGGCACCAGGACTGCCAGTCTTTCATATTTCCTTCCTTTCTTTCCTCTGTGGCAATCATGTCCCTTATCCCTTTGTTGTATGCCATGTTGTGGGTGTTTTTACAACCTGGGGATATAATCTTGTTGGGTAAAGTCAGAAAGTGCTTTAGTAATCGGGAATGTAACTCAAAGAATTGTTGTTTTTGTAATTTCCTAGAAACATGAGCACTTCAAGATTTCAGTCTAAACTTTCACCAAGTAAGAGCCTTTCTGTCCCCCGCAGTGAGAGACATTCATGGCACTACTTCACCCAAGTAGAAGTGAATACCCTCCACTCCATTTTTTTTTAATGTAAAAGGTCAGCACTGCTCAATGAATCTCGAGAGTTTGTCATGAGACCAGTTAATTTTCTTTTTCTTTCTTTTTTTTTTTTTCAGTTGGGATTTGCTTTTTTTTTTTAATTCATTTTTTATTATTATACTTTAAGTTCTAGGGTACATGTGCACAACGTGCAGGTTTCTTACATATGGATACTTGTGCCATGTTGGCATGCTGCACCCATCAACTCATCATTTACATCAGGTATAACTCCCAATGCAATCCCTCCCCACTCCCCCCTCCCCATGATAGGCCCCAGTGTGTGATGTTCCCCTTCCCGAGTCCAAGTGATCTCATTGTTCAGTTCCCACCTATGAGTGAGAACATGCGGTGTTTGGTTTTCTGTTCTTGCGATAGTTTGCTGAGAAGGATGGTTTCCAGCTGCATCCATGTCCCTACAAAGGACACAAACTCATCCTTTTTTATGGCTGCATAGTATTCCATGGTGTATATGTGCCACATTTTCTTAATCCAGTCTGTCACTGATGGACATTTGGGTTGATTCCAAATCTGCTATTGTGAATAGTGCCACAATAAACATACGTGTGCATGTGTCTTTATAGCAGCATGATTTATAATCCTTTGGGTATATACCCAGTAATGGGATGGCTGGGTCATATGGTACTTCTAGTTCTAGATCCTTGAGGAATCGCCATACTGTTTTCCATAATGGTTGAACTAGTTTACAATCCCACCAACAGTGTAAAAGTGTTCCTATTTCTCCACATCCTCTCCAGCACCTGTTGTTTCCTGACTTTTTAATGATTGCCATTCTAACTAGTGTGAGATGGTATCTCATTGTGGTTTTGATTTGCATTTCTCTGATGGCCAGTGAAGAAGAGCATTTTTTCATGTGTCTGTTGGCTGTATGAATGTCTTCTTTTGAGAACTGTCTCTTCATATCCTTTTCCCACTTTTTGATGGGGTTGTTTGTTTTTTTCTTGTAAATTTGTATGAGTTCTTTGTAGGTTCTGGATATTAGCCCTTTGTCAGATGAGTAGATTGCAAAAATTTTCTCCCATTCTGTAAGTTGCCTGTTCACTCTGATGGTAGTTTCTTTTGCTGTGCAGAAGCTCTTTAGTTTAATTAGATTCCATTTGTCAATTTTGGCTTTTGTTGCTGTTGCTTTTGGTGTTTTAGACATGAAGTCCTTGCCCATGCCTATGTCCTGAATGGTATTACCTAGGTTTTCTTCTAGGGTTTTTATGGTATTAGGTCTAACATTTAAGTCTCTAATCCATCTTGAATTAATTTTCATATAAGGAGTAAGGAAAGGATCCAGTTTCAGCTTTCTACTTATGGCTAGCCAGTTTTCCCAACACCATTTATTAAATAGGGAATCCTTTCCCCATTTCTTGTTTTTCTGAGGTTTGTCAAAGATCAGATGGCTGTAGATGTGTGGTATTATTTCTGAGGACTCTGTTCTGTTCCATTGGAGACCAGTTAATTTTCTTCTGTTGGGTGGCATCCTATGAGGATAGCCTTTTAAGCCCCAAACCTCTTCCTTCCTTCCTTCCTTCCTTCCTTCCTTCCTTCCTTCCTTCCTTCCTTTTTTTTGTTTTTTTTTCTTAAATGGAGACAGTCTCTCACTCTATTTCCCAGACTGAGTGCAGTGGCACGATCTTGGCTCACTGCAACCTCCACCTCCCAGAGTCAAGCAGTTCTCATGCCTCAGCCTCCTAAGTAGCTGGGACTACAGGTTCCCACCACCATGCCTGGCTAATTTTTTGTATTTTAGTAGAGACAGGGTTTCACCATATTGCCCAGGGTGGTCTTGAACTCCTGAGCTCAGGCAAGCTGCCTGCCTTGGCCTCCCAAAGTGTTAGGATTACAGGTGTTAGCCACTGCACCCAGTCCCCAAAACCTCTCTTTCTGGAAAGAATTTGGAGCCATGATGTTTACCTAATGCTTAAGGTCTTACCAATCCACCTAGTGAAGTGGGATTCTTTCTCTGTGGTGGGCCCTATCAGCCTTTTGCCATAACCTCTAATTCCCCAATTTATTTCTCTCCTACATCCCTCTATCAGCAATCAGGCCCTGTGCCCTATTTGTAGACAGATGAACTCCATTTTCAACAGCCAGAAGAAGTCATCCTGGCAAGACAGATTCTAGTCTCAGTACTGTTCCTGTCAAAGGGAGGACAGCCATGCGACCCATATGTTATTTTGAGACATTTGTTCTGCATCCAGCTACATTGGTATTTAAACAAAAAGGATTTTATGTTTAGAAGTCAATCAGTTCCACTCTCTGGAAATCCAATGCTTTGCCAGGGCCATAGCTACCGAAGGCAAAGATAGAATTAATATACCCTCCCCTCCAAGTACTGTACAATCTCTCCTGGGCTCCTGTGGTACCTTGGGAGCCTTTTTGGTCAATTGGGTCTAGGAGAGCAATAGGTAATCCCCAATGGAGAGCAAGAGCATTGCAGAGGTAAGAATAACTAGGTAAGCGTGACTACTGCCAACTAGCTCCTCGGGATCCATGGATGAAGGTCATGCTTGCAATCCATGGACAGCACCTACGGCAGTTGCTGGGACCCAGAGAATACAGGGAGGGAAGGAGGAGAAGGGGGATGCCCTTTCTATCTTTCTCTGCACCCTGGATCACTCCAAGAGGAGGAAGGTGACAAAGGGATGCATTTTCTCCCTTCTCTTTCTAGATGGGTAACAAACCATCTTCAGCCTGCTCTCCTCTCAAGTGCATTCTGAAAAACTGGAACTCCTTTGACCCTCAGATTCTGAAGAAAAAGTATCTCATATTCTTTTACACTCAGGCATGGCTGACTTACCTACTGCAGGATGGGGAGGCCTGGCCTCCTCAGGGAAGTGTTAATTTCAATACTCTACAACAACTAGATATTTTCTGTAGACAGGAGGTCAAATGGTCTGAGGTTCCTTATGTGCAAGCCTCCGTTGCCCTGGGAGATAATCCAGATCTTTTCCAACATTGTAAAATCAGCCTGGCCTTCTTAGCAGTTATATCGGACAAACCCACAGTAGACAATTCCCCAAAATCAGAGAAACAACCCCCTGGGGAAGCCTCACATGCAGCTTGTTGATTCCCCAGCCCTTTCTGTTCTCTCTATTCAGGACCCTCTCTAGCCACATCACCAGTTCCTCCAGTTTTACCACCCCTGTCCAACTTCACTCTTACCCCTAAAGGAAATACTGATGGCCTGGTGCTACTGGGGTCCAGGTTCCTTTTTCCCTTCAGGATCTTAGACAGATAATGGGTGACCTAGACAACTTCTCTGATGACCCCAATCAATATCTAGAGGCTTTCCAAAACCTGACCCAAGTGTTTTACCTTACATAGTGAGATGTTATGTTGCTCCTAAATCAGACCCTAACAGCTGCTGAAAATCTAGCAGCTCTGCAGGCAGCAGAAAAATTTGAGGATGATCAACATGTCTCCTATAACCAGTCAAGATGAAAAGAAAATGAGAATGAACCATAATTCCAACACCCCATAGGAAGAGAGGCAGTGCCCCTTGTAAGCCCTAGTAGGGACCCCAGTGATCCCTTAGATGAATGGAAATGAAAACATTTTTAAATGTGCATATTAGAGAGCTTATGGAGGACCAAAGTCCGACCATTCAATTACTCTATGCTTTTCGTGATAAATCAAAAACTAGATGCAAATTCCTCCACTATTTTGGAAAGGTTAAGAAATTTAGTAAAACATACCTCTCTATCTCCTCACTCAGTTGAGGGACAGCTAATTTCAAAGGACAAGTTTATTATACAGGCAGCTCCTGTTATTAGAAGGAAGTTACAGAAAGAGGGCATAGGACCACATAGCACCTTAGAAAACCTCAGCCTTTTACAATAGAGACCAGGAGGAGGCCCAGGAAAAGTAAAGGAAACACAAGAAAAGGGCAGTGGCCCTGGTGGCCGCATTGCAGGCCAATACAATCCAGGATCTTTGACATGCACCTGCCAACTGCTACCATTACAGCAAGCCAGGACACTTTAAAAAATACAGCCAAGGCACCAAAAGAAAGTTACCTCAACCCTGTCCTGCCTGTGGTGGGGACCACTGGATGGCAGACTGCCCCCAGGGGCACAGGCCCAGTGAGTCCAAGAGCAGTTTCCCACATGGTCCAGCAGGACTGATGGGTCCCAGGGCTCAGTTCCCCAGCTCCAATGGCTCAGACTGCCATCACCATCCAGGAGCCTGAGTGATTCTGGAGTTTGAAGGGAGGAAAACAGACTTCTTTCTGGACACTGGATCTGGTCTCTCTGTACTCTTCTCCAATCTAGGCTTTCTCTCCTCCCATAGTACAACTGTCATGGGTGTCTCAGGTGAGACTTTAACCCAATGTTTCCTTCAATTCCTTAGTTATACTTGTGGAGACCTACTGTTTACTCATCTTTTTAATCATATCCGAAAGTCCTACTCATTTACTAGGTGGAGATATTCTAGCCCATATGGGGGCCATCATGCTTACAGATCCAGAACAAACCCTTTGCCTCCCCTTAGTGGAAACCAACATTAAATCAGAGGTTTGGACAACCCGAGGAAGAATTGGCCAAGCTATAACTGCTGTACCAGTCAAAATCCACATTAAGGATCCTATTTTCTTCCCTAACCAGAAGCAATATCCCCTAAAACCAGAATCTAGAAAAGGGATAGAAGCTATTATTAATAACTTAAGAACACAAGCCTTCCTCAGATCATGCAAGAGTCCCTGTAACATTCCAATTTTAGTGGTGCAATTTTAGGGAACCCAATGGGGAATGGAGACTAGCTCAAGACCTCTGCTTCATTAATGAAGCTGTGGTTTCAATTCATCCAATAGTTCCCAATCCCTATACCCTGCTAACTCAAATACCTGAGAGAACCAAATGGTTCACCATTATGGACATGAAGGATGCTTTTTTCTGTGTACCACTGCACCCTGACTCCCAATATTTGTTTGTATTTGAAGATCCCTCCAATCAGACCACCCAGTTAACCTGGACAATACTGCTTCAGGGCTTCTGAGACAACTCTCACCTATTCAGACAGGCCATGTTGAAAAATCTATTTGATGTCTCTCACCCTCAGGTTGAAATTTTATGATATGTAGATGACATCCTCCTCTGTGCCTTAACTGAAGAAGCCTCTTTGGAAGTCACTAAGGCTCTTCTTAATTTCCTACCTAACAGAGGATATAATGTTTCAAAGTCTGAGGCTCAGCTCTGTCAGAATTCAGTAAAGTACCTAAGTCTAGTCTTGTCAGTAGGGACCAGAGAAATAGGAGAGGATTAAGCCCATTTACCCCTTCCCCTTCCCCAAACCCTCAAGGAGCTGACAGGATTATTGGGCATTACAAGTTTCTGCAGGTTATGAATACCCGGTTATGGTGAGATAGCACTTTCTTTATATCACCTTATGAGAGATACTTGGGCAGCTAAAACTTACCTCCTGATCTGGGAACTTGAAGCTCCAAAAGGCTTTAACTAGCTAAGACGAGCCTTACTTAAAGCACAAGACCTCAGTCTTCCCATAGAAAATGTATTTAATCTTTACGTCTTGGAAAGGAAAAAAAAAATAGCCTTGGGAGTTTTAACCCAGGCTCGAGATCCAACTCAACAACCAATTGGTTACCTAAAAAAGGAGTTCAACTTGTTGGCTAAAGGATTCCCAGCTTTCCTCCAAGCAGTTGCAACAGTAGCCTTGATGGAGCCAGAAGCCACTAAGTTAACCGTGGAGAATGACATAACTGTATATACACCACATAATGGGGCAGGACTGTTATCCTCTAAGGGTAACAGATAATCCTCTGGCTAACAGATAATTGCCTCCTCAAATATCAAGCTTGGGTGTCAGAAGGATCTGTAGTTCAGTTAAAACCCTGTCCCTGCCTGAACCCAGCCACTTTCTTCTGGGAGAAAGCTGGAGAACCTGAACATAACTGTAAATATGTAGTGGTGTAAACCTATGCAGTCAGGGAGGACCTCAAACTCCCCTGGAAGTCACAGACTAGACTTTATTTACCAATGGGAGCTCTTTTGTAGAACAGGAAATCCATGAAGCAGGATATGCAGTGGTCACTGAAAATAACATTATTGAGGGTGCACTTCAGCTCAACTAGCTGAGCTAATCACCTGAGAAGCACTTGAATTGAGCAAAGGAAAGTAAGCTAACATTTATATGGATTCCAAGTATGCCTTCCTATTTCTCCATGCCTGTGCCACTATCTGGAAGGAAAGACACTGCTAATGGGTCTCCCATCAAATATCATCAGAAAATCAACAGGCTACTATTCTGTTTTTCTCCCACAGGAAGTGGCAGTAATACATTGCAGGGGACATCTGAGGGGGATAGAAAGAGACCAGATGGCTAAGTCAGTCAAAAGAAGACCCCAAAGTTCCAATACATTTGAAGCCCCTCTAATCTGGGAGGGCTCCATAAGAAGAATAAAGCCTTAGTATTCCCCTGCAGAAATAGAATGAACCACCTCTTGAGGATACATTTTTCAGCCCTCTGGATGGTTACAATCAGAGGACAGCAAACCACTTTCAAGCTTCCTGTCAATGGAAAATTCTTAAGCTCCTTCACCAAGCCTTTTACCTAGGAGAGGATGAGACATCAATGCACCTAGAAATTGTTCTCAGAGGAAAATCTGCTAAAAATGGTCAAACAGTTTGTCAATGAGTGGGAAATCTGTCTTAAGAATAATCCCTTCAACAGGCAGCTCCTCCCACCATGAGCTCAAAGATAGGAAGTTTTCCAATGAACGACTGGCAAATGGAATTCACCCATACGCCAAAAGTAAAGGGCATTCAATATCTTTTAGTATGGGTAGATACCTTCACTAACTGGGTAGAGGCATTTCCATGCCAGACAGAACAGACCTCTGAGGTAATGAAAGTATTAATTAATGAAATAATTCCTTGTTTTGGACTCCCCAAGTATCTCCAAAGTGACAATGGCCTCTCATTTAAAGTGGCTGTTACACAGGAGGTCTCAAAAGTGGTAGGCATACAGTACCACCTTCACTGTGCCTGGAAACCACAATCCTCAGGAAAGGCAGAGAAAACAAATGATATGATCAAAAGACACCTAAGAAAATGTTCCAAAGTAACTCACCTGCCTTGGGTTACCCTTCTACCTATAGCTTTACTAAGGATAAGGAACACCCCTTCAAAGTTAGTTTTAAGCCTGTTGGAAATTATGTATGAGTGGCCTTTCCTCACCAATAACCTTTTACTAGACCAGGAAACTTCTGAACTAGTTAAACATATAACTTGCTGACTCACTTCCAACAAGAATTAACGTAGCCAACAGAAGCTCAATCCCAGAAAATAAGACCACCTTTATTTAACCCAGGAGACTTAGTACTGTTGAATTCTCTCCCCTCACTTTCCCCATCTCTAAGCCCCAATTGGGGGGGACTTTACACTGTTCCCCTTCCCCTCAGTGGTAAAAATTGCAGGAATCGACTCCTGGATTCATCACACTCAAGTCAAAGCTTGGAAAGCAGAGGGAGCAATCTCTAACAGCCGAGAAAAGCAACCCAGACATCAATGTGAAAAAGGAGAGGGCCTTAAACTGAAAATTACACGAGATAAGTAGACGAGTGAGGACTACTCGTCCAGCTCAATCCCACATTTACCCAACCAAACTCTTTCATCTATTTCCACATTTCCTTTCAAAATCTGCCATCAAGTATTGCAACTTCTTTGTGATGCACATTTACAGGGAGACTTTGTTATCCATGGGACCAAGTTTGTAACTTCATAGACCCCCAGAGGGAAATTCAAAACTTTAATGGATAAAACCTCAGATGGAATCATTCACTGTACCATACTTACAAGGATTATTTCGTTCAGTCTACTTATTGCAGTAGGGTCATCCACCATGTAGCACCTTCTGAGTGGAGTACCAGACAAAGAACCTTAATTTCTGTAGTATTTTGCTTAGGTACTATCCTAATAGCAGGGATAATAGTTGCTGATGAAAGACAAACATGAGGATTTTGTTACTAAAGTACTTTTTTTCCCTTCCTAATAAGATGGTTTGATCCCCTAAGCCCCGTTATACAACAAATACAACACTTGACCTCAATAACCAACTTAACCTCTTGCTACATTTGGACTTTGGAATCGCTATTAGCTGAAGTACTACCATCATCATTAGACAATTAGCCAAAGTTAATACCAGGGTCACCATAACCATCCAATTAGAAGTAACATATCCCAGGCCAACTATAGAAAAGCTACTTCTTACAGTACTATCACAAGTCATAAGGAATGTCCCAATCTAAATTTTATATGAACCCCAAACCCTGTGAGGGTTTTTCACAATGTAACTTCAAGAAGCCAGTTTCCCCTCTGCTTCACATATCACTGAACAAAAGAAATTTTCTTGGAAGCTTTATCTAAATTTTCATATGAAGCTTTTCTTAGACAACCCAAGAAATACCTTGTAACTCCTCAGAAACAAAAATCAATTTATACCTCTACCAAGAAAAACAACACCAATTCCTTCTCATTAAATATCTAAACCCAAGAAGACCTCAATATACCAGCAATGAGATCACTTCAAATATTTTCACAGATTGGTCCACAACATTAATAAATAACTCGTCTTTGCCCTTAGCTCAAATGTTGCCCAGGGGGTACAAAAGATGTTTTTAAAATTTTACCCTGACTCAGCTTTTCATTCCAACCTCCAGGCACAACTAGCTGCAGACAGGTCTCTTATCTCAGAAAGACTCACTGGAACCTCTGGGAGCTCACAGAATCTGCCTTTGGATGTAGCCTTCTTGTGGTATGAGGTATCTTTAGACCCCAAACAAGGGCTAGACTTCAAGTGTGGAGTCTCAGGATCTATGAGTCTTTCAAGCCAATGGAGGGGAACTTGTGGCAGTGTTGGAATACTTCCAAAATTGTCTTATGCCAATGCCACTGCAGCATTCCTGTTTCTTATAAAACATATCTATGCCATGGGAAAGACAGCAAGCCCCACAGTATTACTTCCTTTGCTGTTGTGTCTGAACTTTTGGGATCACTCCTGGGTCCATTTCTCTTAATCTTTCCTTCCAACAAACTCAGGTCCTAGCTGAAATAATGGCTGCCATTCACAAACTACAACAATTAGATTTACTTGCAGGTGTTACCTTACAAAACTGTAGAGGATTAGATCTCCTTACAGCAAATCAAGGAGGAATATGTGTTTTTCTCAAAGAAGAATGTTGTTTTTACATTAACTCCTCTGTTAGGGTACAACAACATCTAGTAGAAGCAACCAATATTATAACTCATCTACAGAAATCCAACCTATCAGAATGGCTGGCAGCTATCAAACAAATCTTACTGTCATAGCTATGGCCAATAATACCTCCATTAATAGGGATGATCTTAATACTCATATTTAGGCTCTATGTACTAAATCTTCTTGCAAAACTTACCTCTTCCTGCCTAGAGACTATCAAACTCCAGATGTTACTACAAATGAAGCCCAAGATGGAGACACTTTTCTTCCAAAGACTTTTCAATCGATCCCATGAGAAACCCTGGCTACTTTCCCCACACAACGTCCCTCTCCAACAGGAAGTATCCAGAAAGATCATCACCCAACCTCCCTAACAGCAGTCTGGGTCTCCATTCCTGAAGGGGAAATGAGAGGGGAGAAAGTAAGAAGCCTGAAAACTCAAGCTGCAAGAAGAGATAAAGAAGCAAGGTCCAACATAAAACATTTTTGTCTGTTATAATCAGCAAGTCTCACATACGCACATTGGGCTTCAGTGAGTACATTTCTTTTCTTTTTTTGGACATGCTCAGATAAAAGAACTTACACAGGGGGCTTGCCTAGGATATGCCTGTAGCTGCACAGATAAGAAGAGTTACACAGAACCAGACACATGCACAATTAAAATTTTCCTCTTCCAATAGATGTACAGTAAGGGAAAGAAAAAAATACGGAGTGACTCAGGCCAAAGGCCCACATATGCACTAGAGGGATGGGGTGGAGCTGCCAAAAATGTATGCCTTCTCCAAATAAGAAACCCAGCCCTAACTGGTTTTTTGCGCCTTATGCTAATAAAACACCCTGCCTGACTAGCTTGTCCATAAAAAGCCTTTGTATTCAACTGTGAAACAGCAACTCTCCTTTGGGCCTCCTCTCCTCATGAGAGAGCTTTCTTCTTTCACTCGTTAAACTTTTGCTCCAACCTCACCCTTGTTGTCCAGGCTCCTTAATTTTCTTGGTCATGAGACAAAGAGCTGCAGGTAATACCCCAGACAATGAGACTGCTACATTGCCATGGCATTCCAGAAAGTTCTGTGAGATGACAGTGAATAATGGGTGAAAAATCATGGAAAATGAAAGTGTTTCAAAATGGGAAACTGAGTTTTCAAGACAGATGACTATAGATTTCTGAAGTTATAAACAACAATGGATGAACATCAATAGCACTACACCAATATATGATTACTACTTAGAAAAAATATATAGTTATCTTCAATCTGGGGCCATACTAAGATAACTTACTAAGATAACCATTATCTTATAGTGCATGTGTATTTGAGGGCTCCTTTACTTTGCAGGTGCTTCACTTCATCGCTCTTGGTTTAGAGATGCAAATGTGTCAGGTGAAGTAGTTCATCTTAGTGGATTTCAATGGCACATGGTCCATTTTCTATCTGCTCTAAAATATACTGCATTAATAGAAAAGAGAAGTATAGTGAAGCTAACAGATCAGGAGATAATTGCCATTGAAAAGATAGTTTCTTACCCAGTTCCCATGAGGAGAGGCACCACACTCCATTTAGGGACCTGGCAATACCAGGGTGAGTTAGGAGGCAGAGGGAGAGAAGGCCCACATGGGTACAGCCTTTGTGGTGGTTTCTGCAGGAACAATTAGGCAATACCAATGAAGCAGGCTTAGGATAGGCTAGTTTGAATAATTTCCAGGCTCTGGGGCAGAGGAGCTGTCCCTAGTTGCCTGGTACTTGGCCCTGGAGTGATCAGGGCAGGTGGACAGTAGCCCTGACTGTGAGAGCCTCACAGTGGAGGTTCCTAAAAGTGTGGGTTTGGATTGACAGATTTGTATTTGAAGGTGTGTTCCTGGGTAAGCTGTTATCTATCTTTAGGAATTAGCTATCCTTAAGGGTCAGCAAGGCCCCAGAAGTCAAAGCATCAGATCATAAAAAATAAAAGACACACTTAATACACATCTCATCTTGTCAGAGACAGTAAAACTAGAGAGATTCCATATTGAAAAGGGGTTGGGTAAAATTATGCTGCGGCCTACTGGCTGCATCACCAAAAGTTTGACATTCTTAGCTACAGGACAAGGTAGGAGGCTGGCACAAGTTAGAGGTCATAAAGACCCCACTGATAAAACAAGATGCAGTACAGAAGCTGGCTAAATGCCCCTGAAGCCAAGATGGGAAGAAAAGTGACTGCTGGTCATCTTCACTGCTAATTGTATACTACTTATAAAACATTAGCATGCTAACAGACACTCCCACCAGTGCCATGATAGTTTACAAATGCCATGGCAATGCTCAGAAGTTAACCTATATGATCTAAAAGGAAAAGATGACCTCCACTCAGGGAATTCCCTGCCTTTTTCCCAGAAACTCATGAATAATTCATGCTTCATTTAGCATATGAACAAGAAATAATCATTAAAATAGCCAGCCCAAAGCCCTCAAGGGTGCTCTGCCTATGGAGTAGCCATTCTTTTCTTTCTTTACTTCTCTAATAAACTTGCTTTCAACTTACTCTGTGGAGTTACCCCAAATTCTTACATGAGATCCAAGAACCTTCTCTTGGGGTCTGGATTAAGACCCCTTTCCAGTAACAATTGGACAGCAGACGTACTGTTAAATTAAATTTAACCTAATACTTTCTACATATTTGAAGTTCAGCCTAAAGGTTTCTCCATACATGGTTACACCTAACTAGATGTATAAATAGACTGGAATCTACTCTCTTAACAAATAGCCAAGTCACAATCACAGTGACTGCATTGCATCCACTCACAGCTGGCCAATTTTTCAAACCATGCTCAACTAAGACAAACACCGAGATGTCACCAGTCCAGCTGTTTCTGTACCTCACTTCTATTTTCTGTATGTCTCTTTCCTTTTCTGTCCATAAATGTTATCTGATCACTTGGCAGCCCTGGAGATGCTCTGAACCTATTCTAGTTCTAGGAGGTGCCCAATTTGATAATAGTTCTTTGTTCAATTAAACTCTGTTAAATTTAATGTATCTAAAGTTTTTCTTTTAACAATGCAAACTGAGGACCTTTGCCAGGCCAAGAAGGCAAGATCAATACAGTCTATGCTGACTCTCATGGCTGCAAGTCAACCTTCTCCCATAGAGCAGGTGAATTCGGATTTTATTATAAAAACTCAATTTTGTTTCTTTCACTTTTCTCCACGGGTGTGGAGCACAACAGTGCATACACACACTTTTATTTATTTATTTTTTGCCCCACAAACTTCTTCATTAAAAGTCATCTAACCAGTTTTTGGCCACATGTTTTGTAAATCTTGTCTAACTCATTACTTTGGAAATCAGTATCTTTTTATTTCAGCCAGAAATTCCATTTTAACATCTTATTACACTCATTCTAGGGCAATTTTTGCCTTTTCATAAAGTATCAAGAATAATATTTGGCTACAATTCCCATATCTGCAAAGATCAAGCAAACTTCTCTGTAAGTTAGTAGCTATTATTATTATTACTGCTGCTACTACTAGTCTAGGAGTTTTTAATGGTCCTAAAGGAAACCAAAACTATTTAACCCCAAAATATACTTCTTTCACATATTTTGAGATGGCTCTTCAGAGGTCCTACAGATAAAAGTAACTTTACAAAGCTGTCTTTTGTGGGGGAGATTTACATCAGTAGAGGAAATAAAGTGAAATAAACAACGGATGCAAGTAGGCTTTCTCTGAAGGCCCCCTTGTCTGGATCTAAAAAAGATTAACTGAGAGTCTGATACTCTTAATGGTCTGATGGAAACCATTACCACCGATTACCATCTGCTCTCTCTGAGGCCTGTTACCTGAGGTTTCATCTGCATGAAGTTTCCAACTGCTTTTGCCCTACGACTTTCCTTTCTTCCCTCTCCCATAAACTGTCTTGCCCTGCTCCAAGCCCCTCTTCTTTCTGTAACCTCAGGATGGATGAAACTTGTACCATCTGGTCTTTTCTTTGAGTTTTCTTATTTTTTATGACGTCCATTTACACATGTACATGTAATATATTTGTATGTCATTTTTCCTGTTAATCTGTCTATTATCAGTTTGTTTTATATATTCAAATTATCCAGACTTCAAGAGGAAAATTTAAACTTTCTTACAGTCTCAACACACATCCGTGAGCATTTTTAAAGCTCCTGGGATGAAACTACCTTTGCCAAAATTATAACAGTGAGAAAATTATGACAGTGAAAGAGATCTGATCTAGGAAAGCTCTGTCTTGCCTTTAACCTCTTAACTACCCTTAATCATTCCTGGGTTTAGGCCAAGATAACTTTGGAAGACATTTAGTTTATGGTTTAAATAATAATACTAGTCCTTCCCTAAAACTAAACTGACTTTGTAAAGCTAGTGAAAAACGATCAGGTTAGGCGGATGAGGAGCCTGAATTCTGCCAAGGTATTAAAACTTAAAAACAATTACCAGTCATTATTTCGGAGGTCACAAGATACGAAATTTCGCCAATTACTCCTGCAGATGAGATCAGTGTTATGGAACTGAAGATTAACCTTTGAGATGTCTTTTCCAGTTTTTGCATTTCTAATGATGATGGCTCCACCTGGACCCACCAGCCATCCTGCGGCCCCACCCAGAAGAGAACCACTTTCCACACCCCCATTCCCCTGCCCGCCAAACTATTCTCAAAAAACCCTAGCCCCCAAGTTTTTGGGGAGTTGATTTGAGTAATAACTTTGTCTCCCGGTGGCATGGCCGGCCTCATGTCAATTAAAGTCTTTATCAAAGTGCTGGTCTTAGTCAATTGGATTTGTTTGTGCAACAGGCAGTAAGAACTCATTGGGTGTTTACAGGGAGAGTACCAACTAATACAATAGTTACAAGGAACACTCAAGATGTGAGATATAATAATAAATATTTTATTTGTGCTTCTCTGCCTTCCCCTGCGAGTCACCATTGCATAAGTCTCTTTATGTCTTTGAATTTTCTGTTTTTCTACTTTTTACTGTATATTTTTCTTGATTTATTGAGATAATACATGCTCTGTAAACAAAACCCAAATATTATATAACTAAGAAAAATAAATGTTTCCATAATTTTATCTGAGTTAATAATATTGATGCAAATTATTTCATATTTTTCTTTTACATATGTCGCCCTTTAAGAATTAGCTATTTTATTATTATTAGCTCCTTTGTACTAAATAATGGAATCACTGAATATCTAGAAATCAACAAATCCTTTCTAGATACCACGGCTAAGCATAGCTTGGCTTGGTAAGCAAAACACATATTCTGAATACTTAAAACCAAAACCTTTAGGATGTTTTTCTCTCTTGGCTTATGTGCAATTCCATAACCCTGAAACATAACATTCCATTAAGTTAGATGCCACTAGGAAAGTCTCACGTGACTATGCTGCATGTTCTTTCTCTAGATACACTCTGTCCATGTCTGCAGCTGAGCCCTTCCCTTAAGTGTTTTTCTGACCCTGGACACATCTGGTCTCCTGCCAAGTTGTGAGCATCTCACAGGCCCTGCCCTTGTTCAGTCTGTGTCTGTACCTCTAACTCCAGGCACAGTGCCTCGGCTCAACTGAATAGATTCTCGTGAATTCTTGTGAAGCACAGTAATAAGTACATTTTACAAGGAAAGCCAAGAAGAAATGCAAGCTGATATATATCATAAGCCAAAATTTGGGTGTGCAGATTGGATCCAAGAAGTGTGTGAGTCAAATGGACTACAACAACTGGCTTCACTCCAGCAGCTTGATTAGAACCCTGGGCAAAGAAGTATCTGGCACTCTCTGCCACACCACACACCTTGGCATGCTTAGGTTCCAGGGCACCATGGGTAGTCCTTGGCACTATTTTTTTTTTTTTTTTTGAGACAGAGTTTCGCTCTGTCACCCAGGCTGGAGTACAGTGGTGCAATCTCGGCTCACTGCAAGCTCTGCTTCCCGGGTTCACGCCATTCTCCTGCCTCAGCCTCCCGAGTAGCTGGGACTACAGGTGTCCACCACCACACCTGGCTAATTTTTTGTATTTTTAGTAGAGACGGGGTTTCACCGTGTTAGTCCTTGGCACTATTTTTATATGGTACAGCCATAAAATGGAATGAGTTTGTAAAAGTGAGACCCTATGATGAAGCGTTTGTGGCTGTCAAAGCTGTGGATGATGTTAGGGTTAAAGGGAGAGTGCATTCGCTATTTTCCAGTATCTAAATAGGGGTCATGTAGAATTGAAGACCACTCTCATTTGGACTGACTTCAAAAGATAAATTTATAACATGTGACAAAATAAGATTTAGTGTATTATGAGGAATGTTCTATATGATTCTTCAGGTGTGCCCTGTCCAGTTGAATCCCAGTTGCCTAGAGGGAAGACCCACTGATTAGTACACTTTACAGTTTTCCTTCCTCCGATGCCTCACCTCCCTATTCTCTTTCTTGTGCTTCTTGTGGAATCACCTCCAAACAGAACCTCTTGCACTTAAGATCTTGCTTCAGGATCTACTTTTAGGTAGAATCCACACTAAGACATCTATTCCTGCAGGTGTGGGGCTAGGTAATGGAGTATATCCTAGTTCTCACTGTTGAAGAGCATGGTCTATTTGGAGCACATGGACGTTAAAATGAAACGGGACTGTGACAGGGTTTGCATAAGGTCATAAGACGCATGAAGCAGGTGGTAATCAATTTCACTCAGGATGCTGAAAGAAGACTCACAGAAGTGTCCTCTTGAGTGGGAACTTGAAGAATGAGCAGAAACTGACTAGGCTTATAATAGATTAGCAGTGTTTCTGGCACAGAAAATGCCATGTGCATAGAGAAGGAGGCTGCAGGCAACCACAACACAATCAGGAGTGACTCCAGGAAGACAGAATAGCAGTCTGGGAAGCCATGGGAGAACAGAAGGAGATGGAACCACAGAGCTTGAGCTTGTCAGGAGCAGAATGTAGAAAGCCAAGCTCTGGACTGTGGGAATTTGGCTGCTATAGTATGAGAAGTGGGGGGACTTTTGAAGATTGAGATTAATATAATAAAACAAATACAAAGAGAGTAACATAATCAAATGTCATTTTATAGAGAGAGCACTTTATTTGCAATGTGAAGAATATGAATTTTCAGTAGGGAGTTCAGAGAATAATGTATTAAAATTATACCCCTCAGAAATTACTAGTGTCTTGTCCAGATTAGGGACTGTAGAGGGAAAGAAGAAAGAAGGGTTACGAAGAATGTATTGGAGATACAATCAACACCACGTAGGATGGATTGAAGGAGCGTGTGTATAAGTGCATGCACATCTGTGTGCAGTGATGCATTGATAAGAACTATTAAGGCAGACACTTCGATTTTGCTCTTGGGTGATTGCAGCAGTTGAGAGATGTGAGTAAGTAAATATGTAAGATGAGATAACTCTTCTATCATCTGTTAACTCTGAACTGGAAATGTCCAGGAGACAGTTGGGAACATCTCTGCAGCCCAAGAGAGAAGTCCCATCTGTGCACATGGATTTCTTCATCCTCTGTACAAAGAATAACCCTAGAAGAATAGAAGAGGAAAAAAAATGCCAACTATAAAGAACATAATTAAAACAAATTTGAGATTTTATTTTAATGACTCCATGATTTTCTATTACATGGCTATTAACCAGCCCTTAGGAAATGGACATTTGTTGTCAAGTATTTCAATTATATAAAGAACACAGAAATTAATGTACTTGTTTATATGTATTTCCCAACTTGTAAAATTAGTTTCTTGAGATACATTTATAAAATAGAGCTGTGCATGTTAAATTCTTATATGTAGAGTAATATCAATCAGGATTTTCCAGAGAAACGGGAACAGGATGTATATATTTTTTCAGTGAGAAAGAGGTTTTGTGTTTTATTTTTTTTTTTGGAGAGAGGGAGATTTAAGGAGTTGACTCATAGGATTGTGGCAATCCAAAACCTCACAAGTCTGAAATTTATAAGGCAGGCCAACAAACTAGCAACTCAGGCAGAAATTGATGCTGGAGTCTTGAAGCAGAATTTCTTCTTCCCCAGGAAACCTCAGTTTTTGCTCCTAAGATCTTCAAATGATTGGATGAGATTCGTTGACATTATAGAGGGTAATCTCCTTCATTTAAAGTCCACTGATTGTAGATGCTAACCACATCTATAAAATGCCTTCACGGCAACCCCTAGATTGGTGTAGGATTAAACAGTTGTCTACTATAGTCTAGCCAAGTTGACACATGAGACTAACCATTACAAGTGCCAGCATGCTCACTATAAATTTCTACCAATTTTACACCCCCACTATTACTATTGTTTGTGCATTTCTGCAAAACTTCAAAACTAAGATTGTCTTTTGAAGTTTTAGTCTTGCCAATTTGATACATCTTCATGTTTTTGTTTTATCTGGTTGCATTTTATATTTATTGCCAACTTTGACTCTTCTTTTGTAAGATGCCTTATTTCATGCTTTCTTGTGGCATTTTTATGACTTTTTCTTGCCCATTTACATTTTTGAATCATATAAAAGTAATGATATAATGAGAGGAATAAGGATCCAGCTTTTTGCCCTAAACATCTAGCCAATTGTTCTAATGATTATTCAGTAATCCATCCTTTCTTTGTTGTTTATTATAAGCCAACTTCCTAAGATACTCTGTAACGTGTTTCTTTTCTTCAATTGATTTGGACATAGTAATAATTTTATCAGCACCATATCCCATGAAATAGATGTCATAATTAATGTAAGTATTTTTCCATAATAAAGCTTAAGATTTAACTTCTGTAAATTTTATATATAATGATATCCTTTGTTAAACATTTAAAAATTTTTAATTTTTTAAAAATTATAGTCTTGTTGTAATATAGTCTTGGTATGTTGCCCAGGCTGGCCTCAAACTAGTTGGCTCAAAAATCCTCCCATCTCAGTTTTCCAAGCAGATGGAACTAAAGATGCATCCCACCACAGTAAATAGTGATATTCCAGAAAGACTTTTTTATATAACTTTTTCTTAATCATTTAAATTGGGTCAGTAGTGAGTACCTGTGTTTAGATTTATATAGCAATACTAAAATTTCCTTAAGTCATGATAGTTTCTTATGGGTGAACATAGTGTGCATTTGGGGAATTTCAGATCATTGCAATCGCTACCAATTATTACAATACCTGCTTACTCCCTGCCCTGCTGATGGCTAAATTCACATGAACAGGGTCAGAAATGTTTGATACTGCAGTGGTCAAGTTGTATCCATTTGTCACATATGTAATGAAAATCCTACACGTATCCCCTGTCAATGCTCCCTGATAATGTAAGAGTTTCCTATATTCTTTCATTTTCATTTCACATTCATTTACCTGGGAAGTCTTTCGGAGCTCTGACCTCAACATGTTCCTGTTCTGGAACCTCTCATGACTCTCTACTGCTCACCTAATAAAGAAGTCCCTAGCAGCTCTTTAGGTTATCCATCTACCTTTCCAAACTTACTTTCCACTATTTATTTCCCTTCATATATTCTTGCTCCAATCAAACTGGCTATTCTTCACTGCCTGAGCAAGCTCCTTTCCTTTCCTTTAGAGAAAGCTCATGCTCTTGCTTCAGGTATTTTCCCCTGTCTAATGGTCTAATATGTCTAACTGTCACACGTCCATCTTCACTCCAAAGTCACCATGTAGCCCCACCTCTTCATTTAATCTGCTTAGGCTTTTTTACCAACTGGCTCAAACTAGGTCTCTCCAGGTCTTCTAAACTCCCAGTGTGCTTGCTTTACACATTTCTTGTGGGCTTCTCTTGCCATCATAAGATCAAAGAGATTTGTGGATTTCTCTGATTTTTTCCACCAAGTATCTTGGATGCTTCTTCAATGCAGTGACTAAAACTTAGTCATGATTTCTTCCTTTTTTAATGACAAACACAGATGCTAGTATAACTATTGAACTGAGTTTTAAAATTCAATAATCTCCAGGATAGTATTTGTTCCCAATAAGACTTAAATGACTTTATCTAGATAAAGTTATAATAATAAGAATGAAAAATAACACGCGAAATGTAAGCAAGTAAAGGAAAAAAGAATGGGAATTAAAAATGAAGCGCCTCAATTCTTCTGTTGACCATGTTAGGTAGACAGACAATCTCCCATTAAAATGACTATCAGAAACCAGCTTCTCCATAGCTGATATTGCCATCTTGTTGGAAGAGATAATGTGAAAATTGTGGACCTCAAAAAAGCATTCTAGAATGTGTATCCTTTCACACTGTCTGATTTTGGAAGGTCAAAGTGTGAACTCTAGAAGCATGCCTGGCTTCTAGAGTGCACTAAATATGTTACTTTCATATTTAGAGAGAGAAGATAAACATCTGCTTACATCAATGTGTTTATAAACCAGAGAAATTCTACAGTGCCATATTTATGATCAAGTCTTATAATGATCACGTATAGAATAATAGTCATCATTGGTTCAATCTGCTTGAGTAATGAATAGTTTAAAGCTAATTTTATGATCATTTACTAATAGCATAATTATTTGAAAGTGAAATAAGCTACTAGTCCTTCTCTTAATATTTGTTTTCCTTAAAGTCTTTAAATGATTATGATCGTCAGTAAGTTAGAAAAGATGATTTGCTCTAACACTTTCCTTTTGGTTTTGGATTTTGGAAGGTCACATGATTCAGTGTCACACTAAATCAAATTGACATAATATTAAAAACACATTTTCTAAATGGGTATTTTTAGCTAAATACTTGGATGAAGATTATCAATATTACCTTGAACTTCTCAGAGCCAGGAAAAGAGGCAAAATAGAGTGTTTTATTTCTCCCTTTATACTTGCAGGACTGTTGCCCAGTCCACCTCCAAAAGTCAAGCCTTTCTTGGTGGAGTCTTATTTACTGTGTCAAAAGGCATAAATATTGCATCTCATCCTGAATTTGAGGGATTTGACACCTCTTAACCAAAACCAGCCCTTAGAATCATGACTAACATGTAATGGGCACATTTTGAGCTCACTGCATGTCTTAACTCACTTAACTTTCATGAATATCTCCAGAGGCAGGTACTATCATTATACCCAACTCACAGATGAGTGAAGCAAGGCACAGAAGATGAAGTTAATGCCTGGCCTGGAAGGCTGCCTTAAGGACTTTGGTTTATATTCTGTGGGAAATAAGAAGCTACTGTAGGGTTCTGAGTCTGAGAGGAGCACAACATGATTTAAGCGTCATATGCCTACTCCAGATGCTTCGTTGAGTCTGGACTGTGGTGAGCTGAAGAAAAAGGTAGGAAGACTAGCCAGGAGATCATCAAAGCCTGAAAGAATGATAACTCTGATCAGTATGTAGGTGGTAGGGCTGACAACAAGAGGTTGTCTTCTGAATATATCCTGAAGCTAGAGCCAAAACGACTTTCTGAAAGATTGGATGTGGGATATGTAAAACAAGATAAAAATGTGACTGACTCCCAGGACTCACCAATGCTCCTGAAAACAAAGAGTTTCCAGAACCTAAATAAGAGTAGACTGTGATTGCCACAAATGTGGGTGGGTTCTGAAGGGAACATGTTGAGTGGGAAGCACAGATTATGCATCCAATCAGATATGTTAAATGAGTGATTGGACATATGAGTGGATTTCAAGAGAGGGCTGAACTGGAGATTAAAGTCTGGGAATCTTCCATAGGAATAATATTTCTAGTCAAGAAGCCAGGAGAGATTTTCAAATGAGCATTAGCGATAGAGACATGAAAAGCACAAGTCAAACCCTGGGGTGCTCCAATGAGCAGGTGTTCCTATGACAGGGAAGTGATGAGATCTACCAGCTGCTTCAGACAGGGAGATTATGGCACAAAGGAATCCCAACTCAGATGTATGCATGTTCTTCCACACCTTCTCCCCCAACCTCACTCCCAGAAGCTACCTTGGTGTTGGTGGCCTGAGCTCAGTGATACGAGGAAGTGAAGCTGGACAGGCTGACTCCAGAGCAGGTTCCAGTCTAAGTGCAGGTCAGTTTAATAGAATGGAAGGCAAAAGGTGTTCTTTGTCTTCCCGAAATGGCATTGATACAACCCTGCCTACTTTATCTCCCAGTGAAATTTGCCTATTCCCTTAGTGATCACTTAAGTCTTATTGTGACTTTTCAAGAACTTAGGCCTCTAGGGAGGATACATTTTGGGGAAAAGACCCTAGTCACATGGGTCATACGGTTCACAGCTCACATAGCCAAAGAGCCTGAGTGTCATTGCATGAAGGAAAAGATGCATTGAACAGATTGGGCCTCCAGAGATGCCTGAGATGGGATTCAGGAATTAGGAGATGAGATGTTCATGATGAGAAGAGGCGTACCACAGTTGTAAGTTTGTTATTGTCATACACTTAACTCAAATTCACAAGAATATGTATTTGAAAAAAAAACTATAATAAGCTGATTTGCTAGTGTTCAGAGGAGAAAAGCTTGGATTTTGTTAGACTAAATTCCATGAAGATCCAAATTCCAGAGATACTAATACACTGTGTGCTCATCTGTCCTAAGACTCAGATTTATCACCTCTGAAATGATAACCTGTTCACCTCAGGAAATCTTCACTGTTCTGGGTCAGAAAAGACAGGCACAGTGTTGTAAGATCTTGTATTTTAGTTACCCATTAAACTAAGATTGCATTTGAACTTGCCACTTTGACGCTTCGGAGTACACTGTAAAAGAAAGACCTTCTTAACCTGAAAGACAACAATTCTGTATTTGATGGATTAGGATAGGTACAGATGCATATGTGTGGCCAGCAGAGGACATCTGGCCTGGGGGGATCCTGAATCTTAGGGGAACCAGAAACATGAGGGCTTTAAAGTATAACAGTGAGACCTTAGAGGAAACTTCCACGGTGTGGCAAGAGCCTGGAAAATACACGTGTCCTTACAACATTGTATGCCACAGAATTTTTCCTCTTCTGAAGACATAGACAAGGCACAAAGTAACTCTTGAAGTGTCCTAAAAAGAAACTATAAAAACCCAAGTAATTATCTCGTGTGGTTACCATGGGTCCTTTCTTGTTTGCTATTTTAAAGAATAACTTCAAATCAATGGTATCACTTCCAAAGAACTATTTAATATATGATTGGATTAATATGTTTTTTCTTTCTCAGCTTATAATTTGATTAAAGTGGATTTAGATTTTGCAATTTTCATTTAAAAGACTGAATACCTGCTGCTCTGAAACAACATGTTGACTCTCAGTTCAAAAGCTATTAATTGCAACATTTTATTTGCTTGTTTTTCCGGGAAGCATCCATGATGCCCAAACCTTAAGATGTGAATAGAATATTCGCCAAGGTGAAGAACTAGGTACTCAGTGGTAAAATGACGTTGGTACTGCCTGAAGTTTGCCTTTAATCAAGTCCATTGAATGACACGTGAGAATTTGTTTTTGGCAATTTCTTAGCATCAGAAAAACTATTTTCTGCCAAAAAGATTTGAAAACTCAGAGCCATGGAGAAAGGCAAGCACTTTAATCCAGTGCCGACTTGGCCCCTTTATTGAAGAGTGACGGGAAGAGAGATGACAGACCTACTGCAGATCATCAGATTGAAAGCCCAAGGGGAGATTCATTCTTTCCCAACCTAGTGGACTCCTCTGAAAGCAAAAAGTCAGCCCAGTGTGGGCTATTTTTGATCTGCATAAAGGACTGAAAGTACACGCTTGCTCTCCCACACTCTCATTTTTGTAAATACCAGATCACTTACCTATGGAACACTATTTCTAAAGGCGTCAGCTAATAGTATTATGAGGTTATTCCTGTACTTGGAAAGTTAATAAGCAAGGTTAGCCCACCCAACGGTGAGGTACTCAAGTTATGCATTGAGTTTTTTTAGTATATTTTTAAAAACTTCAAATGTGCCTACAAAAAATATTATTGGTGACACCCGCGTATTCTTTGTGGTTTTTTTTAATTATCCTTTTTCTTCCTCACCCAAACTCATATCATGTTTATGATCATTTATAGGGACGTAACAAATAACTAACATGCTGACTCTCCTAACTTGGGCTCTTTCCCTTAAACTGGTTAAAGTTTTGGGAGCTCTTCTATGTTCCATGTCACTCACTTTCTGTCCACCTCTCCAGCCCACTGAGCTCTCTGGTCCCCTCCATCGTACACACCACCATTCATAATGCTACTCATTCATCTAGAATGTGATGAAAGCCTGCCTCATGCCAGAAACTGCATTAGGCACTCAGGAGACCCAAGGGATAACCATCCCTGCATGCACTTGCTGAGATTGTACAGATCAGGGAGGCAAACAATGGCCAACAAATACAACTCACCATATTATTTACTATCTAGGTCAGAGGTATGTGCTGTGCAGATAAAATAGAGAAGGGTAATTTCTTCTGAGTCAATCCAGGGCCAGGAGGGGTGGCCAGGGGAGGCCTCACTGTGAAGCAAAGGACGGATCTGGTAAAAAGGATACACATCGTGGGACAGCAGAGCAAAGCTCTTACCCAGAGGGTCCGGACTGTCCAGAAGCAGCAGGCAGGTCAGTATTGTTGGAGCCCATGGACAGGAGGAGTCACTGTAGGCAAGGGGTAAGGAAGGGAGGTAAGAACAGCCAAAAGAGAAATACTGAGAATGGAAGGTTGAACAGAGTAACACGGAAATCTTTCCTTAGCCTAAGGGAAGAAGAGTTTCTGCAGACTTGTGGGGACAAGAGTGTGGGAGGAGTGGGCTCAACAGCAAATTGGAGAGGAGACAGGAATAGTGGGCAGAGATGCCTCAGAGGTAATTCCGCTGTGAAAGGGGGCTGAGAAATGGGTCCTCAGTGAAGACAATGGGGCCAAGTTAGTTCTTCATGGAAAACTGAGGGATTTCAGGGGTATGCCATTAATTAAAACCAGCACAGAGGAATAAACTTGTCCCAATTTAATGACAAAGGGCTTAGAAAGCATGCCATCTGTGTGGTTGAAACAATAGAGATGTGAAGATCCAGTTGCCTTTAAATTTTAAAGCTTACCTGCCTATAATTTTAGACGGCTTATCATTTGAAGCAGGGATTAGGCTTTTTCTGCTGGTAAATCCAGGGAAATAATATAGTGAGAAACAGATTTTGGCTCCATTCAGTGGAGACTCTTTGATAAACAAGCCCTACTGATTCATGCTCTGGGAGGGACTCCCTGTCTCCATCACCATTTGCACACTTGAAGGCAGCTGTAAATGGTGTTTCTGCGCAGTGTCAAGGGATAAAGCAGTGATTCTGCAGGTGCCCTCCAACTTTAAGTTTCTAAAGAGGAAGTGATATTTGAAGAATGTGCTCTCTGTGTAAATCTATTCTGTTCCACGATGAAGGGTCAGAGTTGGCTACTTTCTCCCAATGGGAGAAGTGAGACTGCACGGGTTTCATTCAGCCTCTGCCTCCTGCTGTGCCACCTTAATCAAATGCTTATCCTCCCCAGGACCTCAACAGATGCGTGTTACTAAAACACTTACAAAAATCGTAAGTCAAATAAAGTAATTTACAGAAAATTAGCTCTCTGGGCCATGTATATTTTCACAAGACAAGATGGAGAACTCTATACATAGTCTTTCATAATCAAGGACATGGCTTAGAAAGAATCCCTAATCAGGATCAAGGAGGTAATCTGTTTTGAACAAGGATAAGTATCATGCAAATATCAGACAGAATCAGAAAACAGGAGTGTGAAACAAATTCCTGCTCTGCCCCTTTCTGTCTAGTGGAGCCATTGCCATAAGGATACAGATGAAAATGCTCAGGCTACACCATGGCATGTGCTGTTCTCAGAATATGGACTATAACAATAGTGCTTCAGGAACACAGAAGACAGAGCCAGCTCCTGACTCTGCCAAGGTTATGTCAGGGAAGGATTTGGAAAAAACAGGACAAAGGAAAGATGGGTGAGAGTTCCTTAGCAAAGGAAAGAGGGTGTTTTCACCCAGAAAGAAATCCATGGGCAGTGTACAAAGACCACCTTGGGCTTTTGGTATGGCTCAACCTCAGGATCTGTTTTTGGGAAAAGATGACAGATTTGACTGGAAGGAAATTAAGACCAGGTCTTGAAGAGCTAAGCTATTTGGACTTTCTCCTGGAGTCATCGAAGGATAATCCCATCTTCAGGTCACATAGATTATCCAGATGGCATGACTCAGACACAGTTAGTCACCACCTCGCCCTGAGGACACTCCACCACACTGTACCATCATCTCTCACCTCCATTTCTATAATTCTCCTCTACTTGGTGGCCCTGCTTTTCCCTGACTGTGCTCTGTGATGCATTCTCAACACAACAGTCAAAGTGGTCCAATCAAACACTAAGCAGAACTGCTCCTGATCCTGCCACACATCCATCTCATTCAGAGAAAAAATTCTAGTCCCTACAATGGCTAACATTGGAGGAATTTTTCTGAGCTCAGAAATTACCACGTCTCTGCTCTAGAAGCTCTCATGGCTCCCTATGGCTCACCTAATAAGGAGAAGCTTCTACCAGCCCTTTAGACTCACCATCTACCTTTCCAAACTTACTCTCTACTATTTACTACTTTTTGTATATTCTTGCTCCAATCAAACTGGCCTGCTTTATGGCTTGAGCATGATCCCTTTCCTGTCTTTTGTTCATGCCATTGCTTCAGGAACTGTTTCTCTCCTCAAACTGCCATACACCCACCATAATGCCAAAGTCACCATGGAAGTCTCCACGTTTTTAACGAATCTGCTTTGCTTTTCTACCAACCAGCCCAAACCAGACCTCTTCAGATCTTCTAAACTGAGGACAAGGATCTTCTAAAACTCCCAGCTCTGAACATTTCTTGTAATCTAAACTTCCTTCTCTGAACATTTCCCATGAATCTCCTCTTGCCACAGCAAGGATGCTATAAGCTAGTTGTAGATGGGACTTGCACACATATTTGTGACAATATAGCAAAACCACTACAGTGATTAATACATGTTTCTGGGGAGATATTTTGGGGCTATGCAAATATTCTCCTCCTTAAAATGTCACTCAATAATGTTACTGTTGTTTGGTGGATCTTGCCTGCAGAAAATGTTACCATGGTTTGCTAATGGCAATTTTGTATTTCCCTCACTTCTACATTTATTATTTGGGATTATCCTCTAAGGACCATTGCCTGCTTTCCCTTATTTATGTATTCAATCATTTATTTTTATTAGTATAAATTTATGGATATTTATTTTATTCTTAGAGTTATAATCCAATACATTCATAATTTTTCTTGTTCTTATTAAAATAGTTTCAGCTTTGGCCATTGGGAACTCCTTCAGAATGTTTCTGTGAGGTTTTTGTTTGATTGTTTGTTTTGTTTTTTTGACATGTTCTCATTCTCTCTCTCTTCCTTGTCCCTTTCTTCTTCCTTCCCTTTCTATCTGCTATCTTTTCTCTCTCCCTCCCTCCCTTCCTTCCTTCCTTCCTTCCTTCCTTCCTTCCTTCCTTCCTTCTTTCCTTCCTTCCTCCCTCTCTCTTTCTTTCTTTTCTTTCTTCCTTCCTTCCTTTCTTCTTTTTTTTTCTTCTTTCTTTCTTTCTTTCTTTCTTTTCTGCCTTTCTTCTTTCTCTCTCTTTCTTTTCTTTCTTTCCACTTCTTTACTAGGCCTATAAGATGCTTTAGGCTCTTCTTGTATTTTCTATTCTTCAAACTCATACTAAAGTTATTCAGGAAACCTTGTTTTTTAGTATAGGTAAATGGCACCAAAAGAGATCTGGGTAATAGGTATTTTAATTGCTCCAGGAATATTAGTGCTTCTAGGGTCCTCAGCAGAGATAAGAAATTATATATACATATTTATTTATATATATGTATATATTTATGGTGTTAAATACTTTAAAATTCTCAAACTATTTTTCTTGCAAATAATATCACAGTAGGAGACAGAAGGAATCAATGGTTCTGGTATTTTCTACTCCTAATTTTATTGAGAAGTGGCAAAGTCTTCAGAAGTTTACTGGCTACTCTGCACATTTCCTGCTTAAAGGAAAGAAAAGATAAGATGATAAGATGATGTTTCCTGCCTAAAGGAGATGACACACACTCCCCATGGGATATCTTCACTGTGACTAAGGAAGATATTTTTCTCTTCAGTGTGAGAGAGGTGAACCTAATATATATTATATTATATATATTAATATATAATATATGATATATTCTATATATTTTATATATATTATATATTATATATATTTATATATAATAATCCATGAATATCCACATATCTATATTTCTATAACAATTATCCTGTGTATATATATCTTGATATCTCTGACTGTAATCTAGCTGTAATTTCAATAGAGCATCACCTGTGTGTCTATTTTATCATCATCATGGTTTCATCTTGCTTAGAAGAATGTAGGCCAGATTTAGGAATGTTTTGAAGTAAGCTTGATTCTCTCTTTAATAATTGCTTATTTTGTATGTTGTTAAATTATATCTGCCACTATAGAGGAGATTTTGTTAAGTTAATGGATAACCCTAAAATCACATTAGCTTAAAAAAATAAAAGTTTTATTTCAGGCTAAAACAAAGCCTTTTGTGTGGCCAGAGAACATGCTAGTAGAGCTTTCTTTCTTTCTCTTTTCTTTTCTTTTCTTTTTTTTTTTTTGTTATTATACTTTAAGTTCTGGGATACATATGCAGAATGTGCAGGTTTGTTACATAGGTATACAACTGCCATGGTAGTTTGCTGCACCCATCAACCCATCATCTACATTAGTTATTTCTCCTAATGCTATCCCTCCCCTGGCTCCCCACCCCTCAACAGGCTGTAGTGTGTGATGTTCCCCTCCCTGTGTCCATGTGTTCTCATTGTTCAACTCTCACTTATGAATGAGAATATGTGCTCTTTGGTTTTCTGTTCCGGTGTTAGTTTACTGAGAATGATGGTTTCCAGCTTCGTCCACGTCCTTGCAAAGGACATGAACTCATCTTTTTTATGGCTGCATAGTATTCCATGGTGTATATGTGCCACATTTTCTTTATCCAGTCTATCATTGATGGACATTTGGGTTGGTTCCAAGTCTTCGCTATTGTGAATAGTGCCACAATAAATATACGTGTGTGTGTGTCTTTATAGTAGAATGACTTATAATCCTTTGGGTATATACCCAGTAATGGGATTGCTGGGTCAAATGGTATTTCTGATTCTAGATCCTTGAGGAATCACTACACTGTCTTCAACAATGGTTGAACTAATCTACACTCCCACCAACAGTGTAAAAGCTTTCCTATTTCTCCACATCCTCTCCAGCATCTGTTTGTTTCCTGACTTTTTAATGGTTGCCATTCTAACTGACATGAGATGGTATGATCTTTGACACACTTGACAGAAGCAATGGGGAAAGGATTCCCTATTTAATAAAGGGTGTTGGGAAAACTGGTTAGCCATATGCAGAAAACTGAAACGGACCCTTTTCTTATCCCTTATACAGAAATTAACTCATGATGGATTGAATACTTAAAAGCAAGACCTAAAACCATAAAAACCCTAGAATGATACCTAGGCAATACCATTCAGGACATAACCATGGGCAAAGACTTCAGGACTAAAATGCCAAAAGCAATGGCAACAAAACCCAAAATTGACAAATGGGATCTAACTAAATGAAAGAGCTTCTGTACAGCAAAAGAAACTATTATCAGACTGAACAGGCAACCTACAGAATGGGAGAAAATTTCACAATGTATCCGTCTGTCAAAGGGTTAATATCCAGAATCTACAAGGAACTTAAACAAATTTACGAGAAAAAAAAAACCCCACCAAAAAATGGAGCTTTCTTTCTTAAGATTCTCAGCATCATTTTTCCTTGATATGATGTATGTAAATCATGACATACAAAGATAGAGAGAAGTGAAGAGCTCAACACCTGCAATTAAATGCTTTAAAGCAGAAGAGACACAGGGTCCTGTTGCTCACACTTTATTGTCAAAGCATATCTTATGACCATAATGAACTTCACACAGGGGCTGAGGAAATGTAGCTTTTCCACATGTCCACAAAGCCAACATTGCAAATATTGATGGACAATAGAAAAATTTGCCCAAAACACTAAGTGAAGTATTTTTAAAATTTTTCTTAATATAACTACTTACCTTTCTATTTTAACTTTTTTTTATTATTTCTCTTACATGGTTTTATGTAATATTGTGATGTTCATATATGTTTGAGAAAATTATCATTTTCTTATATAACCTAAATTTGTTGAAAAAAGGATGAAAAACTTGCTCCTCTAATGGTATTTCCATGGAATGGAAGGATATATATGTATGAGGAAGGATGGCACCAAGTGAAAAGCACAGTAATGGAATTACAACCCACACTGAAGTTTTCTGCTACTGAGTGGGATGGAGGATCCACTCAGCCCAACTTTTCACCGAAAACAATCTGAAAGCTGGACAAATTCCCAAATATATGACCTGCCCACATATAGGTATCAATATAGATGTAGCAACAAAAACCAAAAGAAGAAAATTTCAGATGAGAAGGCGTGGTTGTAGGAGAGTCCCAGGGTCCCTGGAAACCCTAGTAGCATATGTTGGTTTTGAGAAGGAGCCAGAGCTGCAAGATTGGGCTTGAGTGGAGCCAAGGGCAGCTGCTGAGGGGCAGAGAGGTTAGACAAGTGGAAGGGGCTCAAACACAAGGCAGTTTCTCCCTTCAGGTATTTGGTAAACTCCAAAGCTGTGTAGGCTGAAAGCCAAAGAGCTAAATCACAAAATCTGAAAAGCAGCAGGGAATGTCCTTCTACCTCCCAGTGTTTGGATGCTCACAAGACAAGGACCCAAGAGGAGAGGAGGTACTGGACACACTGGTGAGAGCTGCAAGCCTGGAGTGGGTGAGGAAGTGAAGTGATATGGAAAATCTGCCACCCAGATTCTCTCTGGCCAATCTGGGCAAAGCTGAAGGCTAAGTAGCTTTTTATTTTTATTTTTTTAAACTGTGGTTGGCATTCTACCAAAATTTACTAGCCATGAAAATAGATGGGATTATCTGAAAACCAAAATAAAAATCAAGGCAGACCTACAGGTGATTATAATTACAGCTAGCAGTAGACTTTAAAATATTATGACTATTTTTAAGAAAATAAGAAAAGAAGAAGCATAAAATAGGTGAAAAGCTATGAAAATTTAATAGAAAATTTTATTATATGATGTAAGATAAAATTCATATTTAACAACTGAAGAACAATGACTGAAATTAAGAACTCAATGTATGCATTGAACAAAAGACTGCAGAAAAACACCTAACTGATGACATAGAAATTAGATTCATAGGAACTACACAAATAGAAATACAGAGAGAGGAAAAAATTTTTTAAATATCACAAAACAGATTAGAAGTGATATATAGTACATCATCAGAAGGTCTAATATTCTTGTAATTGCTGTCCCAGAATAATAAGGGAAAATGGTTAAAAATAATGTTTTTTACAATGGCAAAGAATTTCCCTGAAACTGATGAATAACATTGAACTGTACATTTGAGAAGCTCAGCCAGCTCAAGCAGAATTTTTTAAACAAAGAAAAGAAAAAGAAAAAAAAAAACCACACCCAGAACCCAGACACACAAAGTTCAACTATTGCAAATCAAAGCAAGGAAAAAATGATAAAACATCCAGAGAAAAAAGGGCACATTGTTTATAAATTTACAAGTAATATATGCACAGCTGACTTCTCAGAACAATGGGAGAGGTTAATACGTGAGAAAATACAAAAGAAAACTTACTACACAGGCATTAACAGTAGCATCCTATGGATTTAAAATGATAATAATTAAAACTTATGGTTAACATAAAGCCAGAGTTGGCAGTAGGAGATATATATATCTCTCTCTATATATATCCATTGCAGGTGTAGACCTATGTAACAAACCTGTGTGTGTGTGTGTGTGTGTGTATATATATATGTATTTCCAATTCCAAAGTCCTGAGATTATTAGAAAATAGTAAAAGTAATACTTTGGTTCATACTTTATATTTTGTAATATCCAAGATGACAACAAACGTATACTCAAAGATGAAAGGTAGTGTGGGCAGAGCAAGATGGCCGAATAGGAACAGCTCCAGTCTCCAGCTCCCAGCATGAGTGACACAGAAGATGGGTGATTTCTGCATTTTCAACTGAGGTACCAGGTTCATCTCACTAGAGAGTGCCAGACTATCAGTGCTGGTCAGTTGCTGCAGCCCAACCAGCGAGAGCTGAAGCAGGGCAAGGCATCGTCTCACCTGGGAAGCACAAGGGGAAGGGGAATCCCTTTTCCTAGCCAGGGGAACTGAGACACACAACACCTGGAAAATCGCGTAACTCCCACCCCAATACTGCGCTTTACCAAGGATCTTGGTAAACGGCACAGCAGGAGATTATATCCCACACCTGGCCCAGAGGGTCCGACGCCCGGGAGACCTCCCTCATTGCTAGCACAGCAGTCTGCCATCTAATGGCAAGGCAGCAGCAAGCCTAGGGGAGGGGTGCCCACCATTGCTGAGGCTTAAGTAGGTAAACGAAGCCACTGGGAAGCTCGAACTGGGTGGAGCCCACAGCAGCTCAAGGAGGCCTGCCTGGCTCTGTAGACTCCACCCCTGGGGACAGGGCACAGCTAAACAACAAAAAAAAGGCAGCAGAAACCTCTGCAGACGCAAGTGACCCAGTCTGACAGCTTTGAAGAGAGCAGTAGATCTCCCAACACAGAGGTTGAGATCTGAGAAGGACAGACTGCCTGCTCAAGTGGGTCCCTGACCCCTGAGTAGCCTAACTGGGAAACATCCTCCACTAGGGGCAGAATGACACCCCACACCTCATACAGTGGGGTACACCCCTGAGACGAAGCTTCCAAAGCAAGAATCAGACAGGTACACTCGCTATTCAGTAATATTCTCTCTTCTGCAGCCTCTGCTGCTGATACCCAGGCAAACAGGGTCTGGAGTGGACCTCAAGCAAACTCCAACAGACCTACAGCTGAGGATCCTGACTGTTGGAAGGAAAACTAACAAACAGGAAGGACACCCACACCAAAACCCCATCAGTACGTCACCATCATCAAAGACCAAAGGCAGATAAAACCACAAAGATGGGGAAAAACCAGAGCAGAAAAGCTGGAAATTCAAAAAATAAGAGCGCATCTTCCCCTCCAAAGGAACGCAGCTCATTGCCAGCAACGGATCACAGCTGGACGGAGAATGACTTTGATGAGTTGAGAGAAGAAGGCTTCAGTCCATCAAAATTCTTAGAGCTAAAAGAGGAATTACGTGTCCAGCACGAAGAAACTAAAAATATTGAAAAAAGAATGCAAGAATGGATAACTCGAATAATGAATGCAGAGAAGGCCATGAACGAACTCAGAGAGATAAAAACCATGACACGAGAAATACGTGACAAATGTACAAGCTTCAGTAACCGACTCGATCAACTGGAAGAAAGAGTATCAGCAATTGAGGATCAAATGAATGAAATGAAGTGAGAAGTCTAAAGAAAAAAGAGGAAAAAGAAATGAACAAAACCTTCAAGAAGTATGGGATTATGTGAAAAGACTAAATCTCAGGGATGAAGCCCACTTGATCATGGTGGACAAGCTTTTTGATGTGTTGCTGAATCCGGTTTGCCAGTATTTTATTGAGGATTTTTGCATCGATGTTCATCAGGGATATTGGTCTAAAATTCTCTGTTTTTGTTGCGTCTCTGCCAGGCTTTGGTATCAGGATGATGTTGGCCTCATAAAATGAGTTAGGGAGGATTCCCTCTTTTTCTATTGATTGGAATAGTTTCAGAAGGAATGGTACCAACTCCTCCTTGTACCTCTGGTAGAATTCAGCTGTGAATCCATCTGGTCCTGGACTTTTTTTGGTTGGTAGGCTATTAATTATTGCCTCAATTTCAAGGCTGGTTCAACATTCGCAAATCAATAAACATAATCCAGCATATAAACAGAACCAAAGACAAGAACCACATGATTATCTCAATAGATGCAGAAAAGGCTTTTGACAAAATTCAACAGCCCTTCATGCTAAAAACGCTCAATAAATTCGGTATTGACGGAACGTACCTCAAAATAATAAGAGCTATTTATGACAAACCCACAGCCAATATCATACTGAATGGGCAAAAACTGGAAAAATTCCCTTTGAAAACTGGCACAAGACAGGGATGCCCTCTCTCACCACTCCTATTCAACATAGTGTTGGAAGTTCTGGCTAGGGCAATTAGGCAAGAGAAAGAAATCAGGGGTATTCAGTTAGGAAAAGAAGAAGTCAAATTGTCCCTGTTTGCAGATGACATGATTGTATATTTAGAAAACCCCATTGTCTCAGCCCAAAATCTCCTTAAGCTGATAAGCAACTTCAGCAAAGTCTCAGGATACAAAATTAATGTGCAAAAATCACAAGCATTCTTATACACCAGTAACAGACAAACAGAGAGCCAAATCATGAATGAACTTCCATTCACAATTGCTTCAAAGAGAATCAAATACCTAGGAATCCAACTTACAAGGGATGTAAAGGACCTCTTCAAGGAGAACTACAAACCACTGCTCAGTGAAATAAAAGAGGACACAAACAAATGGAAGAACATACCATGCTCATGGATAGGAAGAATCAATATCGTGAAAATGGCCATACTGCCCAAGGTAATTTATAGATTCAATGCCATCCCCATCAAGCTACCAATGAGTTTCTTCACAGAATTGGAAAAAACTGCTTTAAAGTTCATATGGAACCAAAAAAGAGCCCGCATCTCCAAGACAATCCTAAGTCAAAAGAACAAAGCTGGAGGCATCACGCTACCTGACTTCAAACTATACTACAAGGCTACAGTAACCAAAACAGCATGGTACTGGTACCAAAACAGAGATATAGACCAATGGAACAGAACAGAGTCCTCAGAAATAATACCACACATCTACAGCCATCTGATCTTTGACAAACCTGAGAAAAACAAGAAATGGGGAAAGGATTCCCTATTTAATAAATGGTGCTGGGAAAATTGGCTAGCCATCAGTAGAAAGCTGAAACTGGATCCTTTCCTTACTCCTTATACGAAAATTAATTCAAGATGGATTAGAGACTTAAATGTTAGACCTAATACCATAAAAATCCTAGAGGAAAACCTAGGTAGTACCATTCAGGACATAGGCATGGGCAAAGACTTCATGTCTAAAACACCAAAAGCAACGGCAGCAAAAGCTAAAATTGACAAATGGGATCTCATTAAACTAAAGAGCTTCTGCACAGCAAAAGAAACTACCATCAGAGTGAACAGGCAACCTACAGAATGGGAGAAAATTTTTGCAATCTACTCATCTGACAAAGGGCTAATATCCAGAACCTACAAAGAACTCAAACAAATTTACAAGAAAAAAACAAACAACCCCATCAAAAAGTGGGCAAAGGATATGAATAGACATTTCTCAAAAGAAGACATTCATACAGCCAACAAACACATGAAAAAATGCTCATCATCACTGGCCATCAGAGAAATGCAAATCAAAACCACAATGAGATACCATCTCACACCAGTTAGAATGGCGATCATTAAAAAGTCAGGAAACAACAGGTGCTGGAGAGGATGTGGAGAAATAGGAACGCTTTTACACTGTTGGTGGGATTGTAAACTAGTTCAACCATTATGGAAAACAGTATGGCGATTCCTCAAGGATCTAGAACTAGATGTACCATATGACCCAGCCATCCCATTACTGGGTATATACCCAAAGGATTATAAATCATGCTGCTATAAAGACACATGCACACGTATGTTTATTGCGGCACTATTCACAATAGCAAAGACTTGGAATCAACCCAAATGTCCATCAGTGACAGACTGGATTAAGAAAATGTGGCACATATACACCATGGAATACTATGCAGCCATAAAAAAGGATGAGTTTGCGTCCTTTGTAGGGACATGGATGCAGCTGGAAACCATCATTCTTAGCAAACTATCACAAGAACAGAAAACCAAACACCGCATGTTCTCACTCATAGGTGGGAACTGAACAATGAGATCACTTGGACTCAGGAAGGGGAACATCACACACCGGGGCCTATCATGGGGAGGGGGGAGGGGGGAGGGGTTGCATTGGGAGTTATACCTGATGTAAATGACGAGTTGATAGGTGCAGCACACCAACATGGCACAAGTATACATATGTAACAAACCCGCACGTTATGCACATGTACCCTACAACTTAAAGTATAATAATAAATAAATAAATTAATTAATTAAAAAAAAAAAAAGACTAAATCTGTGTCTGATTGGGTTGCCTGAAAGTGAGGGGGAAAATGGAAACAAGTTGGAAAACAGTCTTCAGGATATCATCCAGGAGAACTTCCCCAACCTAGTAAGGCAGGCCAACATTCAAATTCAGGAAATACAGAGAACGCCACAAAGATACTCCGCGAGAAGAGCAACTCCAAGACACATAATTGTCAGATTCACCAAAGTTGAAATGAAGGAAAAAATGTTAAGGGCAGCCAGAGAGAAAGGTCGGGTTACCCACAAAGGGAAGCCCATCAGACTAACAGCAGATCTCTTGGCAGAAACTCTATTTTGTTTCAAGAATACAAAAACAGAAAAAATTTCCTTTTTCCTTGTATGTTAGCATGCTCCTAATTCTTCATTCATTCCATTTTCTGACTCCCCAAAAAAGGTTTAAATTAAAACTGCAAGCATAAATTATTTAAAACTAGAGATGAAACATGAAAAACCAAGCAAGTATAATTCTCGAATATAAAATCCAAAACTAAGCTATGAGCAGGCAATGTATATTCATGGATGAAAGAAAAATTTCATTTTGAGAGTATGCATGAAATAATAAGCCCTAAAAACAGAAGGAAAGATATAGACAACTAGTAGGCATTTGAAAACATACAAATTTCACAGGTGGTTAAACTAACAATTATGAAATGGAATAGCAGAATCCTTCTTTAGCATGACAAACAACATCCATCTTAAATCAAAGGGACTTCCCGTTCCCAGTTTGACATATAAAGAGCTTGGAAGTCATCAACTCCATCCTCACAACAAGAAAAAAGATGAACAAGATGAAAATCAGCACTTCTATCTGTCTTGGAAGAAGTTGAGGGATGGGGAGAACACCTTACTTACAGAGAAGTGAGGATTGGAATTACATTGGACTTCAGAAACAAGACCAACAAGAAGACAGTGTAGTAACATTTTTAAAGCTTTGAAAGAAACTAAGCTAGTATTCTATATCTTGAGAAATTATCTGTAGAAAGTGAAGAAATAGTTTTTTCAAACAAAAATTGAGAGAATTTGTCACCAATAAGTTCACCATACAATAAATTTTGAAAAAAAATTAATTTCAGAAAAAAGGAAAAATGTGCTAAGTCAGAAACTTGGATATAGATACAGAAAGGAAGAGTGATAGAGAAGGAACAAATGAAGGTAAAGCATTATTTTCATTTTTCTAATTCTTAATTGATGTAACAAATAGAAGTTTGTTCAAATTAATAACAGCAACAATGTGTTCAGTGATTATAACATAGATAAGCATTGAAATGAATGAAGGAACGTTATTAGGGATAGGTGGAAGATATTGAAAATATTCATTTATAAGGTAACTGCACTACTTGTGAAATGATAACTGTTTTTCAAAAGTGGACTTGGATTAATTGTAAATGTATATTGCAAACTCTAGGACAATCACCAAATAAAAGAGAAATATAATTGATATAAGAGAAGAGATAAAATGGAGTACATCATCTGATGATAAAATAGTAAATAAAAAATAGCTCAACTAAATACAGGAAAAGCAGAAAAGAAAGAAAAAGGGAAGACAAACAACAAATATAAAACAGTTATAATTATATGCATGTTAATACTATATCACATTAAATGTGAATGGCCTAAATACACCAATTAAAAGACAGAGCTTATCAGAGTGGACTAAAAAGAAACAGGAGCTAAGTATAATTGTCCACAGAAAACCCATTTTAAATATGAAGACCCAGGAAAATTAAAAGCAAAGGGATGGGAGAGTACATACCATGATAGTATTAATTGAGAGAAAGCTAGAATAGCTATATTAATTTCAGAAGAGCAGATTTCAGGGCAAGCTAGTTTATTAGGGGAGACATTACAAAATGACAAGGGAGTCAGTTCTCCAAGAAGATATAACAGTCCTTAAAATGTATATACCCAACAACAAAGCATCAAAATACATGAGGCAAAACAGGTAGAACTGCACATCGAAATAGATGAATCCACTATCATAGCTGGAGACTCCAACACTGTCTATTAGAAATGAACAGACCTAGTAGGCAGAAAATCAGTGAAGACGTAGTAGAACTCAACAGCACCATTAACAAATTTAAAGGAGTAGAAAAACACCTTATCAAATTTGAAGAGTAGAAGTCCTATGAAGTATGCACTCAGACCACAATGGAATTGTACTACAAATTAATAACAGAAAGATAAATGGAAAATCTCCACATACTTTAAGTTTAAACAACACAGTTCTGAATAATACATGGATCAAAGAAGTCTCAAGAAAAGTTGAAAAAAGATCTTGAACTAAATGAAAATGAAAATATAAACTCTCAGGCTTGGCCTGGGGGCTCACATCTGTAATCCCAGCACTTTGGAAGGCTCAAGCAGGTGGATCACTTGAGGCCAGGAGTTTGGGATCAGCCTGGCCAATATAGTGAAACCCCATCTCTACTAAAAATACAAAAATTCCCCGGGTGTAGTGGTGTGTGCCTGTAATCCCAGCTACTCTGACACGAGAATCACTTACACCCAGGAGACAGAGGTTACAGTAAGCCGAAATTGCACCACTGCACTCCAGCCTGGGCAACAGAGTAAGACTCTGCCTCCAAAAAATTTTTTAAATACATAACTTATCAAAATTGCAGAATATAAGAAAATAAGCACTTAGATGGAAACTCATAGCATAAAATACATATATTAGAAAAGAATAAAAATCTAAAATTAAACCAATTGTCTGAGATGCTCAAGTGGTATGATACAATTATTTTAACATCTGTCCCAAATATCTTAGAATCCCAACTCACTATTGTCAGAACAAGGAATCATACATACAAAAAATAAACAAGGACTAAAATTTTTAAAAACTGTAAAGGACAAAAAATTATCCTAATTTAATTGTCATTTTGGAAGGAAAAAATAAAGAGAAACAACTACAGTCAAGAACAAAATTAAATAAAGTAGGTGATTAGAAAATAGTATACACTTGCCAGTAATAACTCACTATATAATAGATTGATACTGGTATTTTCAAAAGCAATAAAAAATATAGAAATAATTTAACATGATTTTCAAAAAAATTCTTTTCTAACATCTATAAACAGTTTGAATAAATAAAAGTCAGTAGAAATAGTGTTTGTAAATAATATGAATCAATGGTTTAAAATTGAAAACTATTTCCAAATCAGCTCATATATTGAGGTTTCATTTTGTTTTGTTTGTTTCTGTTCTTGTTTGTGACAACATCCCAATGAGATATTTTTGTAACTTTATAAATTCATATTTACCTTCCTGTAGAATCAAATTCATAAACGGAAAACAAAGAAACATCTGAAAAAGAAGTTTCCTTAGGGAGAAAATGCCATGTGTAGGCTTTATGTTATAAATCTGTATGTGATAAACGATATTGAGCTAGATTGATAAAATCAAACTAATCAATGATAGAGACTAACACTATAGTGTACTATAAGATAAATTATAAAAAGGTGAATGCCAACAAATTTTGCTCAAAATTTGATACTCTTACATGCATGCATAGATGCACATATGTATTTAGATGTATGTATTTAGACACCCATCAACCCATCTAACATCATTAAGCAATTTTCACATATGCCTTACCTGTGCATTTGTATTACTTTCTAGCTTTCTACCAAAAATAGATATGATAATGGGCAACATTGTTAGACTCATCTACTAAAGTAAAAATCTATAGGTCAAAGATAATTTAAAATTAAAATAATATAATGAATATTTGGACCACTTTTTTTTCTATATAAAGTGGAGATCTTACCCATTATGAATTAAGAAGAAACCCGACAAATACACAAAGGGCACATTGCAAAACAGTGTATGCTATATGTGTTTATCTGTTTTCACACTGCTATAAAGAGCTGCCAGAGACTAGGTAATTTACAAAGGAAAGAGGTTTAACTGACTCACAGTTCTGCATGGTTGGGGAAGACTCTGGAAACTTACAATCATGATAGAAGGCGAAGGGAAAGCAAAGCTACCTTTACAAGGTAGCAAGAGGGAGAATGGCCGAGCAAAGGGGGAAGAGCTCCTTATAAAATCATCAGATATTTGATGAGAATAGATATTTGATATGAGAACGGATATTTGATATCTCATTCTCATGAGAACAGCATTGGGAAAACCACCGCCATAATTCAATTACTTCCACCTGGTCTCTTCCTTGATACACAGGTATTGTGAGGATTATGGGGATTACAATTCAAGATGAGATTTTGATGGGGACACAAAGTCTAACCATATCACCATATAATCTCTTTTATGTATGTACATTTACAAGTATGTGGAAATTGAATGTTAAACATTTCATGTAATAGTATGTATATTAATGTGTTATACATATATGTAAGCATACGCAAATAGCAAATAAACTTTGTTGTTATCTCTGGGTGGTGGAATTACTCGTGATTTTTATATTTATACATGAAATGGCATCAGTTCAGTAATAAGAGAAGTAGATAAAGATTACAATTAAGGTCAATATATTTTGTAGTGAAAATATTTAGCTTTTATTCTTCATCAGTGTGTTTACTCAAAGATGTTAAGATCTTTCTGGCCCATGTCTGCTCCAAGAGCATCATTTTGCATAGATCTTTATGGGGATTATTTCCAATCTTTTGGGCAATATTTTATGTCCACTGCTGAGAAAATCAATAATTTTATACACAAGGCTGTATTTTTATTTTTGTTTCTGAAATTGTTTATTTGCTTAAGATCTAACCTAGCCTTGGTTACCCTTACAGCTTGTGCTATGTTTAAAGAACACCTTCCAAGTCAAAGTCAGCCCCTGTGGAAGACTCCTCAACAGTCATGGACGGGATGGAGGAGGGAAGTCACAACATGTTTCTTGCTAAAAGAAACTGTAAACTGTAAATCACTTTCTCACAAGAATTTGTTCATGTTCATTTCCTAAGAGAATATTGAGCAATGTTGCCCCCTGAGCCTGGTAAATAGGTTGATTTAAGATGTATATCTAATAGTTCCATGATGCATTTGACCACAGTGGTTACCTGAAGGGTGGAATGAGGTAGCTATCTCCAAAGGAGGGATGAAGAGAGGAGTGTCCTCTGACATGATAACTGGACGTCACCTGAGAATGAAAGGCAGGCATGAAGCAGACACCCAGAGCTGAGTCAAAGATGGGATGGTGAGGGAAGCAGAGAAATGCGTTACACAGTCATCAGCATTATCAGTTGCCTATAGGGTGCCTGGCACTATATTAAGCATTAAAGCATAATTTCTCAGCAAGCCAGGCATAGTTCTGGAATCTAAATTACCTCCCAACCAGAGCGTCTACTCCATTCTCTTTTCTAGCACTCAATAAACCTTAACATTCAAGGTGGAAAGACTGTACAAAGTAAAATTAGACAGATCCAAAGCCACTGTTTTGTCCTGTGTTTGTTCTGTGAATCTGTTCCCCATCTACATAATTAGGCTGTTGATGCAAAGATCAGTGTAAGCCCTTAATGAGTTATACAAAACAGAATATCTCAGCATCAGGCCCATTTAGCACCATCAGATACCAGTATCTTTTATTCCTCTCTTTTCAGAATACTAGATCAACTTCAGTGAATTGTAGCAAAGTGAAATATAACATTCTTTGAACACTGCTAAAGTTAAAGGAAATTAGGATAATATCATTATGTAGTTTGGCTTGAGAAATTGCTGAAACAGAAAGAATCAGAAAACTGTATGAGTATGATACAATGTGGAATGATAAATTGGAACAATGCTCAGATGGTTCTAGAGAAGCAGTGTGAAGCTCAGGGTGATAGCTTTTGCATGTGGCATAGGGAAAATGACAGCATGGCAGATGACCAAGGACCTTGCATACTAAGGTCAAGGGCTTTGGTAAATACTTTCTCTAATGCTCTCCTGAAACATCAAAAATTCAAGCAAAAGAGTGGTTTTCAATTTGCATTTGGAAGATACTTTAGGTAGAACTTTTACTTCGTTCAGCTACTAAAATAATGGATCACACTGGTTAGTTTTAAATATTGAACCACACTTGCATTCCTGGAATAAGCCCCATGTATATAATTCTTTTTATATATTGGTGAATTCTGTTGACTAATATCTGGTTAAGAATTTTTGTCTAAATTTATTAATGATATAACTTATAGTTTAATTTTCTTTCTTTTTTTGTTTCATACTATCTTTGGTTTTAGTATTGGGGAAATACCACCTTCATAAAAATAATTCAGAATTTTTTCTCATAATTTCAGGAGGGGATTATGTACAGTTAGTGTTAATTCTTCTTTAAATGTTTTGTAGACTTCTCCAGTGAAATCATCTTGGCTTGGACATTTTGGAGGTACAGGGTGTAGTTATTAAATCATACACTATAATTTTCCTAATAAAGTGTTTTTCAGATTATCTATTTCATATTAGATGAGTTATTATACTTTTGAATTGGTCTATGTCATCTAAATTGTCGAAAAGATATGTATAGAGTTGTTGATTGTATATCTTTATTATTCTTTTGATGTCTTCAGTGTTTATAGTAATATTCCCTCTTTCATGCCTGAGATTAATAATTTACGCCTTCTCTTTTTTTTTTCTCTGTCAGTCTTGTGATATGGTTTGTTTCCCCACCCATATCACACCTTGAATTGTATCTCCTAGAATTCCCATGTGTTGTGGGAGGGACCCAGGGGGAGGTCATTGAATCTTGGGGGCTGGACTTTCCGGTGCTATTCTCCTGATAGTAAACGAGTCTCACAAGATCTGATGGGTTAATCAGGGGTTTCCGCTTTTGCTTCTTCCTCATTTTTCTCTTGCCACCATCATGTAAGAAGTGCCTTTCACTCCCCACCATGATTCTGAGGCCTTCCCAGCCATGTGGAACTGTAAGTCAAATTAAACCTGTTTTTGTTTCCAGTTTTGGGTATGTCTTCATCAGCAGCAAGAAAATGAATTAATACAGTAAATTGGTACCGATAGAGTGGGGCGTTGCTGAAAAGATACCCAAAACTTTGGAAACTCCATAGCAGGCAGAGGCTGGAACAGTTTGGAGGGCTCAGAAGAAGAAAAAATGTGGGAAAGTTTGGAATCTCCTAGAGACTTGTTGAATGGCTTTGAAAAAAATGTTGGTAGGTCTCAGATGGAGATGAGGAACTTGTTGTGAACAGTAGCAAAGGTGACTCTTGTTGTGTTTTAGCAAAGAGACTGGCAGCATTTTGCCCCTGTCCTAGAGATTTGTGGAACTTTGAACTTGAGAGAGATGATTTAGGGTATCTGGAGGAAGAAATTTCTAAGCATCAAAGCATTCAAAAGGTGAGTTGGGTGCTGTTAAAAGCATTCCATTTTAAAAGGGAAACAGAGCATAAAAGTTCAGAAAATTTGCAGCCTGATGATGCAGTAGAAAAGAAAAACCCATTTTTTGAGGAGAAATTCAAGCCGGCTGCAGAAATTTGCATAGTAGCAAGGAGCCTAATGTTAATCCCCAGGATCATGGGGAAAATGTCTCCAGGTCATGTCAGAGGCCTTCATGGCAGACTCTCCCATCACAGGCCCTGACGCCTAGGAGGAAAAAGTGGTTTAGTGGGCCAGGCCCAGAGTCCCCATGCTGTGTGCAGCCTAGAGATTTGGCGCCCTGTGTCCCAGCCATTACAGTCATGGCTGAAAGGGGCCAACATAGAGCTCAGTCTGTGGCTTCAGAGGGTGGAAGCCCCAAGCCTTGGCAGCTTCCATGTGGTGTTGAGCCTGCAGGTTCACGAAAGTCAAGAATTGAGGTTTGGAAACCTCTGTCTAGTTATCAGAAGATGTATGGTAATGCCTAGATGCCCAGGCAAAAGTTTACTGCAGGGGTGGGGTCCTCAAGCAGAACCTCTGCTAGGGAAGTGTGGAAGGGAAATGTGGGGTCAGAGCCCCCAAACAGAGTCCCTACTGGGACACTGCCTACTGGAACTGTGAGAAGAAGACCACCGTCCTCCAGACTCTAGAATGGTAGATCCACTGACAGCTTGCACCGACCGTGCGCCCGGAAAAGCTGCAGACACTCAGCACCAGCCTTAAAAGCAGCCAGGAGGGAGGCTGTACCCTGCAAAGCCACAGGGGCAGAGCTGCCCAAGACCATGGGAATGCACCTCTTGCATCAGTGTGACCTGGATATGAGACCTGGAGTCAACAGAAATCATTTTGAAGCTTTAAAATTTGACTGCCTTGCTGGAGTTCAGACTTGCGTGGGGCGTGTAACCCCTTTGTTTTGGACTAGTTTTCCCATTTGGAATGGCTATATTTACCCAATATCTGTACCCCGCCCCGTACCTAGGAAGTAACTAGCTTATTTTTTATTTTACAGGCTCATAGGCGGAAGGGACTTGCCCTGTCTCAGATGAGACTTTGGACTGTGGACTTTTGGGTTAATGCTGAAAGGAGTTATGAGTTCAGGAGACTATCGGGAAGGCATGATTGGTTTTGAAATGTGAGGACATGAGACTTGGAGGGACCATGGGCAGATGATACGGTTTGGCTGTGTCCCCACCCAAATCTCAACTTGAATTGTATCTCCCAGAATTCCCACATGTTGTGGGAGGGACCCAGGGGGAGGTAATTGAATAATGGGGGCCGATCTTTTCTGTGCTATTTTTGTGATAGTGAAAAAGGCTCACAAGAGCTGACGAGTTTATCAGGGGTTTTTGCTTTTGTTTCTTCCTCATTTTTCTCTTGCCACTGCCACGTAAGAAGTGCCTTTTGCCTCCTGCCATGATTCTGAGACCTCCCCAGCCATGTAGAACTGCAAGTCCAATTAAACCTCCTTTTGTTCCCATTTTTGGGTATATCTTTAACAGCAGTGTGAAAATGAACTAATACATCTTGCTAGGGTTTTTCTAAAATCTTTAAAAAGAACCAGTTACTTGTTTCTGGTTTTCCGTTTTCTAATGATTTTCCGTTTTCAATTTCATTGATTTATGTTCTTATTTTTATTACTTCCTTCCTTCTGCTTGCACTGGATTTATTTTGCCCTTCTTTTTCTAGGTTCTTGGAAGGAGACTAGAGTAAGACTCTTTGCTCTCTGCAAAATGCATACATTCAGTGCTATAAATTTCCTCCCCAGTACTGCTTCAACTGTGACTCACAACCACTGACAAATTGTATTTTCATTTTGACTCAATTCAACCCTTTTAGACTTCATTTTTGACCTGTGAACTATATGAAAATGTATCGTTTTTAGTTGTTAGAAAATCTATTTCATTTTTGCTATTGATTTCTACTTTGATTCCATTGTAATCATAGTGTACACTCTGTATGCTTTCAATTATTTTAAATTTGTTGAGATATTTTAATTGTACTTGAAGTGAGTTTTTTCATACATTGCATATAGTTTGCCCATGTTCATTATTCTGTCAATCTCTGTCTTGTACTTGATGTTTTAAGACCATTTACAGTAAATGTAATTACTGCTGTTAGAACTTAAATCTGCCATTCTATTTTTTGTTTTCTTTTTGTTCTGTTTTCATTTTGTTAACTTTTTTCTGCCTTACTGGAGCAGTTTTAGAATTTCATTTTGATTTATCTATAGGGTTTTTGAATGTATCTCTTTGTCTAGCTTTTTCAGTAGTTACTCCATTTATTATATTACATATACATTAATTTGCCATCACAGAGTGCTCATGCCATCATTTTGCCAGTACAAAGGAAGTATAGAAATCTCATCTGCGATTACTATCTGCCCTCTCCTGTTTATAATGTAATTGTACATTTATGATTGTTGCATTTACCCATTCACTTATTTATTTTGCTGTTTCCCTGTTCTTTCTTCACTCTTGACATTCCTATATTCTGTGTTTTGTCTTGTCTTTTTTGTTTAGAGAATTTCCTTTAGCCTTTCCTTTATGGTAGATCTGCTGGCAAAGCATTTTCTGCTTTTTTTCTGACTTCAGAATGTTTTGCCTTCCCCTCCATTCCTGAGGGGTATTTTTGCTTGACAAGTGATATTGATTGACAGTTTCTTCTTTTAGCACATGAACAATGCTTTGCCCCACTTCATCTTTCCTCCATGGTTTCTGATAGAAAATCTGCTGTCATATGAATTCTTTTCCACCCATAGGTAAGGTGGTGTTTCTCTTTGAATACTTTAATGATTTTCATTTGCCATTAGTTTACAGCAGTTTAACTGCAGTTTGTCTTGGTGCTATTTTATTTGGGTTTATTCTGTTTAGTGTTTGGCCCACTTCTCAAATCTGTAGTCTTACATCTTTTGCCTAGTTTAGAGAGTTTCAGCCCTTTTTTCTTCAAGTACTTTTATAGTATTATTTTTTATTTCCTCTCCTTCTGAGACTCTGATAACAAGAACAATATACCTTTTGTGATAGTTCCACAGGTCCCTGAAGTTTCTTCTATTTTGAGACAGAGTCTCGCTCTGTCACCCAGGTTGGAGTGCAGCAGCACTATCTTGGCTCACTGAAACCTCCACCTCCTGGGTTCAAGTGATCCTCCTGTCTCAGCCTCCCGAGTAGCTAGGATTACAGGCATGTGTCACCACATCCAGCTAATATTTGTATTTTTATTAGAGATGAGGTTTTACCATGTTAGCCAGGCTTGTTGTGAACTCCTGACCTGAGGTGATCTGCCCACTTTGGCCTCCCAAAGTACCGGGATTATAGGCATGAGCCACCATACCTAGCCCCTGAGGCTTTTTCATTTTTATTTTTTTCCAGTCTATCTCTCTGTGGTTTAGAATGAATATTTCCTATTGGTATACTTTCAGATTCACTAATTCTTTCATCTGTTCCCTCCATTCTGCTGCTGAGCCCATCCATTGAGTATTTTTAAATCGTTGTTTGTTATATTTTTCAGTTCTAACATTTCCATTTGGTTCTTCCTTATAATGCCAATTTACTTACTGAGGTTTTCTTTTCTTTCTTTTCTTTTCTTTTTTCATTTGTCTCAATCACATTTGGTATTGTTCATTGAAGCATTTTTACAAAAGTTGCTTCAAAATCTTTGTCAGGCACTCTAAAACCTGTCTGTCACTCAGCATTGACATCTACAGATTTTTTTTTCATTCAAGTGGAGACTTTCCTGGTTTTTGTATGACAAGTAATTTTTTATTGAAACCTGAATATTTTGTTTATTATATTCTGGGAATTTGGATCTTCTGGAACCTTCTGTTTCACTTGGCTTCCTTTGACACCACTCTGGCAGGGGAAGGGAGGGAACTACTTCATTATTTCCAAGTGAATTGGAAGTGCAGGTTTCCCTCTTGGTCTCTGCTGACCCCTGAAGAGTATGTGCTCCTCATTACTGCTAGATGGGTGTGGAAGTTCTGCCTCCCCACTTGTCCCCCATTCAAACCTCCTTGGCTGACATGAATATGAGTTCCTTTTTATTGTTCCCCACACAGCCTCTACCGACACCCCTGGGGTGGTCTAACTACTGCTGGGGGTGGTGAAAGTCCTGACTCTCTATGAAGCCTCCTTTGACACCATCCCAGTGAAGAAGTAGACTGGCATTTTGTTACTGTCAGGTGAGGCAGAAATCCATGTTCCCTATGTGGTCTCCACTGAGACCACTCAGGGGGTCAGGACCATTACTTCTTGGCAGGGATGAAAGTCCTGGCTCCTGTCTCAAGCTGGCACCACTCTGTTGAGAGTTGTGGGTGGGGACTATTGCCTGGAGAGTGTGAAAGCTTCTTACTTGGCCTTTCATGGCCTGGGTGGGAGTGAGACCACTGTTTTTTTCTGTGGCATTTGATTTGAGTAGATCATGTTTTGCTTAAAAGTATTATTTCTGTTATGCCACCCCTTTCCTGGTTCTTTGGCTAGACAGAGTAGGGCTTGGGTGGAGGAAGAGATTTAGTTTGTGCCAGTTGACATTTCTGGGTTTCTGGCTTCTTCATCTCCAAGTCTTAGATACATGAAGCAAAATGAAAACCCAGGAAACTCACCACCCTATTGTTTCTAGGTCCCAGGGTCCCTGGCCTATCTGCCTTCTCCTTTCAAACTTTCAGAGTTTTCATATGTTTGTTTTATATATAATGACAGTTATAGTTAGCAGGAAGGGTAGAGACAAGAAAGTCCACTCAATCTTCCTGAAAATAGAAGTAAAATGTGATTTTAAAATGTAAAGTATGACAAAATGTACATGATAGTGCAGATTTGAAAGTCCCTCATCCATGGGAAAAGACGGATTGTTTTATAGCCATGGTAACAAGTAAATGCCAGAACTGGTTTTAATCCTGCCTGACCCATCAGTGACAACACACCTTAATCCAATCAATTAATAACTGAACACACCACAGAATGTTGCCCAGTTAGTGACACCATGCTTAAAGACAGTGGCAGCCTCACTCCAGTGAACGAACTTCTGTACCCAGCCAGTTCATCACAGTTGTGCCTGATAATCTGTTTCTAATGCTGTTGACAACCCACTGCTATCACTGTAACCAACACAACTCCAACCAACACTAACCTGATATGGTTTCTAAGACTAGCATGCAGCTCTGTTCAGTGAGACTGTCCCTAATAAGCACAGTGCTTTTTAATTAAGCCTTAAACTCATCTTTGTTTTTCTGTTTTGAAGTTGTTTACTCTGCCTTGGACAAAAGGTAGTCTGTAATGAGGATGAGGTATGTATCCTTTTGATTTAGCAAATGAAAGTTCACCCAGGTAACCCAGAGCTCCTCTTCTCTGTGTTAGGCTCTTTGCTGTCTACCCTTTGCCTAGCTTCCTTTTACTCCCAATAGAGGTTAAACTGCTAAGACAAGGTCACTAATTGGAGGAATGAATGAACTCGATGCAGTATTTTTTAAATTTATTTTTAAACTTTCACTTCTACTTCATTCGGCAGAAACATTCTCCTCTCCCTGGTTCCATATGGTTGTGTGAGTCAATAAATTCAGAGCCCTTTACGGAATCTCTCTCTCTCTCACAATCTCTCTCTCCGCCCCCCCCCCCCACATCTCTGTCTCTCAGTTTCTTTCACTCTGTCTCTCTCTCTCTCTCGCTCTCTCTCTCTCTGTGTGTATCGCTAGTCACATCTAGGCATTCTTTCTAAGGAAATGAAATTAAATTAGAATTAGAGAGCCATTTGCTCCTTTCTAAGTTTTGCCACAATTTCATGTCAGGAACTATGGAAGAGTTGAAGAGTTAATACATTTTTACATTGGTGTTGATTGGCTGGCAGGTTAGTGCATTAATGTCACTCTGGAATAATATCTTCTAAAGCCCTTCAACCTCTCTGTATCTCCCTCTAAGACAAACCAGCACTGCACTGCCCACTTCTGTCAGGAAGGGATTAGAAAAGATAAAGGGACATAAAATAAGCAACAGATGTATTGATTTATCAGCAGTAGACAGACCATGCATGGACAAATGAAGGAACTTGTGGACTTCCCTTACTAGATCATACAGCAGAAATGGGTTAGATGTATTGAGCTAGGTCCATGCTATCTATTTCAATCCAAACATATAGTTATTACTTCCCCTTGGCTGAACATTGAAAATATATGAAGATCCATACATTAAGGCCCTGCTGTTAATACAGTGTCACATCAAATGTGGTAAGTGCCATATTGACATTCTTGGTCTTTTGAAAGTACAAAACAAGAAAATATAATTCTAAAGGGGTGCAAACCAGAAGGCTGCATAGGTGAAGTAATATTTGTGGCCTTGAAGCATGCATAGAACTTTAACAGCAAAATATACAAGAAAGTTAAGTGGGCAAGAGTGATGTGTGATTGTGGAGTGAAGTGTAGTTCTGCTGGTTGGGCCCCTTTAATTCTAAATCAGGATCCAGGCAAGAGATAACTCTGGACAGGCAGGTTACAGCCATATTATGACCTGCTTTGCATAAAAAGATAAAGAAATTTGACTTGATCTACAGGCAATGAGAAGCCATGGAAGAGAAGTAGGCATGAGAAATATGGTCATGCTCTAGTGTAGAAACTGGAGAGGAACAAATAGATTCCAGAGGTGGGGAACCCACTGGGGGACCAATAGTGCAAGTGAAAAATGAGCTGTGAAAGCTGAAGTGAGTGTGAGAGAGATTTCAAAAATGGGATCAAGGAGATTTCACTCATTTGGGATTTAGAGGGAAGGATCAAGTGGTGGTTCATGGTAGAAGGCCAATTAAGTTATTTAGGATTAAAGGGAGGAGTCAGATTTCCAGCCTTGACAGCTGGATGAACACTATTCAATTAATCAAGCAAGAATAGTTCCACTGAAAAGCAACTGAGTAAAAACAGCGGGATAGAGTGCTTCCTATTTTCACCTCACTTATCAAAAAATTATTGTTCTACACTTGACATGTCGTTTCTGAATGCATAGGCTTTCAAACTCTAACATTCACTCCGCTTTTGCCTTGCCTGACTTTGGGCAAAGATGCTACTCTGCTGCTGTGCTGTCAAGGCCACTCTGCTGCAGACAGATGGGGCTCAGAGTTCATTGTGCTGGTCATCATTATTTTTTTTAAGTAAGCTAAGATTTCAAAAGACTAAATGTGTTGGCCATAGTTCCATGGTTTGAGTGGCTAAAACAGAGCTGAATCCATTTGTTTTGATGGAAAAACATCTTTAATATCCAATTTCTCAATATGAGTACTTATTATCCTTTGTAAAATACATTTGCATTACTCCCTTTTCATTCAGCTGTAAAAAAACTATCTGAGACCCTAAATTTTGAAGAAAAGGTTTAATTGACTCACAGTTCCCCATGGCTAGGGAGGCCTCAGGAAACTTACAATCATGATGGAAGACGAAAGAAAAGCAAGGCACATCTTTCCACAGTGAAGCAGGAGAGAGAGAGAGAGCACACACGGGGAAGTGCCACACAGTTTTAAACCATCAGATCATGTGAGAACTCACTCACTATCACGAGAACAACGGAGAAATCTGCCCCATAATCCAATCATCTCCCACCAGGCCCCTCCTCTGACATGTGGGGATTATAATTAGAGATGAGATTTGGGTAGGGACACAGAGCCATACCATATCAACATTATTATTTAATATCCATGCAATTACAACATTTCAGAAATAAGAGGTAAAATCGTAATAAATAATCTTTGAATTTTACTGTTTTCCTGTTGAATATATAAACGTTCATAACAATGCAAACCTGAAGGCTACTATTTGATAAAAATAAGATTATATTAAAATTGAATTTTCCCCCTAAGAGTCACATAATGAAAAGTTTTGCTACCTTTCTTCTCCGCAGCCACGTACCAGGCTCCTGTCTTTTAGAGAACTTGACTGCCTCACTCATGTTCCTCTTAATTGCCTTAATCTTTTAAATTCATGGCACTCACTTGTGCTGGGAAACATGACATTTTGGGGGATGGTTATTCCCCCCACATTTTCAGCCCAGATTGGTGTTCAGGTCCTGGTTCAGCATCTGGGCTCCATCTTCAGAACCTTTCACAACACAACCCAGTTTTTCTCCTAAAACGACTTTGTTATCATCTCAAATGACAATGTCCCAAGGCTTCTCTAGACCTTTACAGGGGATTTAAAAGTAACTGCTGTTGAAAGTCTCAGAAAGTGCCAAAGAAATCATTAACTCACTGCAGTGAGTTGCCAAACAAACAGAATTGCTGGTGTCCCACAGACTTCAAAGTGCTTTTTAGCTTATGACTAAAGGTACTAAGAGAAATATTGGATGGGATTTTATGACTTTTTTTTCTTTAGTTGTTGCTGCAATTACACTTACATTTCCAGAGCAGCTCTATGAGAAAATCCAAATTCTCAGGAAATTTAAAATTTAACCAAAAGGAAAAAAAGAGAGTATATTGGATGTTTTTGTTAGAAAAGTCCACCTCCCAGCGACATTCTAAAAAATAACAAAAGAGAATGTTTTGTATATGATTAAGTAGGTTGTGTATGTAAATCCACAGACATTTCAGAAGGGAGGATTTTTGGATATTGGTCAAGTTACTCGACCTCTTTGAACCTCAATTTCCTCACCTTTATAATGTAAACAATAATTACTTGTGGTAAGATACTATGTAAGTTTCTTTCACAGTTTCCAGCAAGTATTTGATGAGAACAAAATGACAAGCAAAGACTAAAGCTAAAAGCATTCATGAAAAAGTAAGCATCATGCAATAGGCCTATGGCACCCTGGCTTGGTGCAGCTGCCCCTTCATTACAGCAACACCAGTACCTTCAAATTAACATCCAGCTCTGACCTGCTCACTGAAGAGGAAATCCATGGACAAGAAGTAGAACATCTTCTAGGATATAATTCGACTGCCAGCATTCCTATCTCAACCCTTTTATCAATTCTGTGACCTTGGGCATGTTAATTAATCTCTCTGGGCTTCACTTTCCTTGTCTGTAAATCAGTATATTAGTAGTAACTGACTTATAAGACTGTTGTAAACATCAATAAAGAACCTACTAAGCATAGTCCCTGGCACTTTTTAAATATGCAGTTATTTATTGTCAAGTTGATATTCATGTCCTTCCACTGCAGTTATTTTGAGGGACCTCACTATTTTCCCCAAACAGTGGTCTCACTGTGCCAGCATCTCATTTCATAGGAGGAAAAGAACACTTACTGCAATGACAGATCACCTGGGTCTAAATCGATGCCACTTATATATGTTTTATTGGACCAGAATTGCCCAAATAACAAGAAAATATATGATAAGTATGTGTGTGCATAGGTAATTGACAGATAGACAGAAAGATAAAGAGAGAGTAGAAAAGGGGAAACCAAGGAGGCATTCTTGCTTTATAAATATAAGAAAATACATACATTTTTTACACCAAATAATTACAAAACAAAAAAAGAAAATGACTAAATTCACATGCCTATATATATCTCATGCAGAATATCAATATCAATTGCTTTAAATCAGTGATGCATAAATTGTGAGAGTGATTTATAGGAAATAGAATTTGAATATGAGCAGACAAACTAAAATACATATGCTGGTCAGGTCATAATGTTATAAATTTCAAATATTTAAGGAGACATTTACATCCATTTTATTTGTAGTTACTGTCATTTATTAACATTGACCTAAATGTCTTCCTTAGATTTCTCTTTAAATTTCATCCTACATTCATAGTTTGCTTTCATTTTACACACACACACACACACATGCACACACAAATAGATACACAAAGCCGGAATTAAATATATAATCCATATTATTTGTCTGAAAGTTGTTTTGTCTCCCGGAACTTTTAATCTATATTGTAGTTTTGGAATAATGAGTTTGTATGTGTATAGGCACGGAAGTATCTGTCTGGATATTCCAAATTTTGGAGCCATCTTGCCCCAGCAGAAGACGAAGTCAGCACAGAGAAGAGGCCACAGAACCACATGCAGACCTGGGTCCCTAATCACTAAACAAAATCTCCTTGAGCTTTCTTTATTGATATAATGTAAAATCATTTCAGCCAATTTCTGTTTGGATTTTTACTATGCACACCATTGCAACTAAAGAAGGCAACCTAAGTGATCTAGAGAAGGCCCTTTGCACACACACACACACACACACACACTCTACACTGGATTTACACAGAGTGATGTTCAAATTAAAATTCTACTGTAACAGGATGAAGTAATGTTGAAATTCTAGAACCCACTTTGATGAATGTAATAATGTTATGCCAGAAGGTATTAGCAAAATTCTAGGTTGACTGATGAGAAAACAGTCATATAAAACCCTCCATAAGAAAACTGAGTCTAGCTCATGAGTTACCTTCTATCTCCTGATTCCAGACCTCACCTTCCTCAGATGCACAACTGGTTCCCAACCCCAACAGACCAGACGCTTGGCCATTCACACGATTCTTATTTGAGTCCATACGACCCATACCATATTTTTCACTATTTAGTCAAGAACTCCCAGTTATTGTTGTGTCTCCAATATGAGTGTTTTGCCATCAAGATCTTACAGAACCTGGCCTAATGTGCTTAAGAGGCAGGAAGCCCTGCACCATGCCTATGGTCTAAAATATTGTCAGATATGAGATGACAACCGGGTTCATACTTTGGAGAGCATTTGTCCAGGCCAAATGAACTAGTTCAAGAAAATGCATATTTGTTTCATCAGCCACAGAGATCTGACCCAGGACATCAAAGCCAAAAGGTATATCAAAACCAATTACTTGTTCTTCTATGTTCTGTTAATGACAGTGGTGGTGGGGTAGGTGCAAGGTGTTTGAGATTGTGCTCAGAAACTTAATTGTTTTAGCAGCAACTAATGTTGATATGGTGGCTCAATACTGATGCATGATGCCCACCTCCTAAATCTAGCACAGTAGGCTGGAAGCGTACCCATACTCTCAGGAATTGCCTCCAAGATGAAGGGCATATATCAATCAACACACTGGTACATTGACTATGTATATTTCTCCTCCATCCCTCAACAACAAGAAAACTCAAAGTCTCTTTCCAAGCGGCATTACCACAGAGAATCTGAACAAGAAGTCAGTCTTCTGAGGAGGAGCTTTCTGGTGCTGTGCTGCTGTTTCTGAAATGAGGATGAAATAGCTGTATGGGAGAGTTAACTTGTGGCTTCCCTTACTCTGCCACACTCTTAGCTTTCTTCCATAAGCATTTTTTTTTTCCCTGAAGCAAGAACAGATTCTTCAAAATCTCAGGAGTTACTCTGAGACAGAAAATTTCATAGAAACTTTAGAAGATTTACAGAAAATTTTTAAAAATGGAAGTGACGGAAAACCAAAACATAATATGTTAAAATATGTAGAATGCTGCTGAAGGAGCTCTGAGAGGAAAATTTATAGCACCAAATTATTACATTTTGAATGAGAAAAGGCCTTAAACCATTAATGTAAGTTCTTACCTTAAGAATCTAAAAAATAAAGACCAATAAGCAAATAAGCAAGCAGGAGAGAAAATAAGGAAAAGATCAGAAATCAATAAACTGAAGATAGAAAAATAATAGAGAAAATAAATAAAATGAAAAGCTGGTTATTGTAAAAATATTGAAATTGATTATTATTATTATTTTTTTTTTTTGAAATAGGGTCTCGCACTGTCACCCAGGCTGGAGTGCAGTGGCGTGATCTCAGCTCACTGCAACCTCCATCTCCCAGGTTCAAGTGATTCTCCTGCCTCAGCCTCCCAAATAGCTGAGATTACAGGTGCCCACCATCACACCTACCTAATTTTGTGTATTTTTAGTAAAGATGGGGTTTCATTGTGTTGGTCAAGCTGGTCTTGAACTCTGACCTCATGATCCACCCATCTCGGCCTCCCAAAGTGCTGGGATTACAGGCGAGAGCCACCGCACCCAGCCCAAAATTATTAATATGTAATAATATAAAAAGAAAAAAGGAGTCAACAATAAGTGAAATTGGAGATATCACTAAAAATCCTGCAGCCACTAAAAAGATAATAAGGGACGACTATGAAAAAAATAGATGCTCATAAACTTGGGAACTTAGAAAAAAATAAATAATTCCTCAAAGCCCACAAACAACAAAAACTAAATCAAGATGAAACAGATAATCTGAATATCATCATAAGTATTACATATTTCTTTTAAAATAATTCTTTGTCTAATTGGCACTTCCCTTTTTATATCGAGGCTGGTTAAAACCAAACAAAACAATGCAGCTAAACTCAGATGCTCTGCTTTGACACACCTTACATTTTCACATGACTTAGTAGAACAGCTTGCAGAGTATACCTATAGAGGTGATATAGTTGTATAATCTGTTACCTATTATTTCAGAATAGCTTGCAGAATACCTGTAAATTTAAGGAGAATCTATCAGTCTGTCATACTTTCATCATTCTGTACAAAGGCCCCTTTATACTTTCATCATCATTCTTCTTGAAGAAGTAGACAAAGAGCTCAGATCACACCTCCTACTGAAAACACAACCTCAACTGTGTGTGGAGTGTGCTGCAGAATCCAGCTCAGCGTTCAAAAGCCACATCAGCCCTATGAGTTTTTTTCTAATCATTAAGAAAGACCTGTATAACAGAGTTATGGTAGAGGCTTCATGCTGGTACTCACACAAGCCTGCTCACTTCCAGGGGTGTTAAAAGTCTGTATCTTCTCTCAAGAAAAAAACTGGTCACAAACAAGTCAACAAACTGCCTTGCAATCCATCTTTGTAAAACTGAAAAGTCTAGTTTGAAATCAAAGTAGAACTTTGCCCAGACTTCTAGCAGAAACAAACCAACCAAAAGACATCTTTACAGGAGGATGAAAACATGAGCCTAGACTCCAGTTATTTCTAGGACATCTATATCTAGATTCTAGATTCCAAAATCTAGAAAATAGCAAAAGGCAAATTGTCATGCAAGAAGGCAAGAAACATGACTGGGAGCCCATGGGTAGGTTGGGAGGTGGGGAACAGAGAACAGAAATGGACTGCATCCACTTAGAAACTAAAATTTAAAAATTCTGATTATAAAACAAGTCAACTTACTATTTACAAAAGAATATGAGCCAAGCTTTTAATATGTGAATTAGAAACCAGAACAAAGTGACATTGCAGATTTGGGAAAGAACCAAGCAAAAATTCTGGAACTGAAAATACTAAGAATGAAATTAAGAACACAAAGGAAGCTAATAAATACAGCTGAAGAGATAAGTAGTAAAACTGAATGTGGAACAAAAGTCCATAGAGAGACAGAAATTTAGAAGCTAGGAATAAAGGGCAAAATATAGAGAAGGAATTCAGTGGGCCAGTCTGACCTATATTTAATTGACATCCCAGAAGGAGCAAATGGGGTGATTTTTTTTTCCTGAAATGGTAATGGCAGCAAATATTCAAGAACTAATAAAAGATAATTCAAGAATCCCCAGAAACCACCAGGGTGTAAACACAATTGCCACATAGACACACTATGTTATTGAAGGAACTAGGGCAGTAAGACCGGATATCCACACTGAGGTTTGCAGCAAAGGAAGGCGTTTACTTGCAGGCACCAAACAAGAAGGACCAGGCAGCTCATGCTTAAGCTTTCACCTCCCTGATTCCTTGAAGGTAAGGGTTTTCAAAGGCAGTGTAACTGCCCAGCGGGTTCACCTTGCTTGCTACTTAGAGCCAATTTATCAAGATAGGCTAACTGCAACGGAGAAAGAGCAATTCACGCAGAGTCAGCTGTGCAGGAGACAGGAGGAGTTTTATTATTACTCCAGTCAGTCTCACTGAGCATTTTGGGAGCAGAGCTTTTTAAAGACAACTTGGTGGGTTGGGGGAAGCCAGTGAGCTAAGAATGCTAAGATTCTTCTGCCTCAGCCTCCCAAATAGCTGAGATTACAGGTCCCCACCACCACATCTAGCTGGTTGGGTCAGAGATTAAATCACAGGAAGTCCAAGCTGTCTTCTTACCCTGAGTCTGTTTCTGGGTGGGGCCCACAAGATCAGATGAGCCAGTTTAACAAGCTGGGTGATGCCAGCTGATCCATCAAGTTCAGGGTCTGCCAGATATCTCAAGCACTGATCTTAGGCTTTACAATAGTGATTTATCTCTAGAAGCAACTTGAGGAGGGCCAGAATCTTGTAGCCTTTAGCTGCATGACTCCTAAACCATAATTTCTAATCTTTTGGCCAATCTGTTGGTCCTACAAAGGCAGTCTAATACCGAGGAAAGAAGGTGGTTTGTTTTGGGAAAGGGCTGTTATCATCTTTGTTTCCAACTATAGACTATAATCTAAGTTTCTCCCAAAGTTAGTTTGGCCTATGCCCAGGAATGAACAAGGACAGCTTTGAGGTTAGATACAAGATGGAGTTGGTTAAGTCAGATCTCTTTCACCATCTGTTATAATTTTGCAATGATGGTTTCAGCAGGGGTAAGTTTCGGGAAAGCAGAAGGAAACGTTGTAAATCATTACATGGAGGTCACACATTAGTTTTAGCTTAAAAGGGTAGCATACCTAGACGTGGGGGCTTACGGGTCATAGGTAGTGTTAAAAGAAAAGCTTCAGCCAAATTCAATTTAAAGGAATTTAATTGCGAATGAACGATTTGCGAATTAGGCAGCCCTAGCCCCCAGAATCACAACAGATTCAGAGAGACTCCAGGGATGCTTCGTGGTCAGAACAAATTTATAGACAAAAAAAGAAAAAAAAAAAGGGAAGTGATGTACAGAAATTGGAAGTGAGGTACGGAAACAGCTGGATTGGTTACAGGTTGGTGTTTGCCTCATTTGAACGCAGTTTGAACACTTAGCAGTCTATGAGTGGCTGAAGTATGGCCACTGGGATGGGCCAAGGCTCAGCTGCTGTTAAAGGCCCCTACTCCTAATTTAGGTTTTCAGTCTTGTCCGCCTATTAGGCTAGGTTACAGCTCACCCACAATGACTCAAAGATGGAAGCAGGGAGTCCTTCTCAGGCCATATTTAGTTTGCTTTAGTAGCAGATTTAAAGATTTTACAATTTGCAATTGGTTAAGGAATAGAAGCTTTGTTTTTAAAAATTTGGGGTCAGCAGAGAAGAATGTCAGCCCTGGCTCATGGATGTGACTTCCTCCAGGCCTGTCAGGAAAAAATTTAGAACAAAGAACATAGGTCAGTCAGAGTTCAGTCCTCAGCTCCCCCTTATCTGAGGTCTACATGGCAGTGGATTGGATCCCACTGGTGGGGTGGGGGTAGTCTGGGTTTCTGAAAAACAACTCAGGGATATATGTTAAGATGTTATCTTAGTTTCTATACAGAAGCAAACATATTGTGATTCTAGCTGCCTTGGCTATTGTTTTGAGCTACTGTTGCCCTTTTGCTTATTGTGTTGCTTATTTACTTCTCAGTGCTAGCAAGGTGCCTGGTACTTCCCTTGAAGGAACTCAAGATTTTCCTTTATTGCCATGCCTGGAGGGGCCCACAGGCTCCTAAGTTTGGTGGGCGGGTGGGGGGGTCCCTGTTCTGTCTTATTGTATTGGATATACTGAAAACAAAAGGCAAACAGAAAAACCTCAGAAGCACCCAGCCAGGAACAAAAGAAAGAATTCCCTTAAAGAAGTAAAAGAGATTATGAAAGTTGACATACCAAGAAAAAAAGGCAGGTAATGGGGATGATACCTTCAGGCTGCTGAAAAGAATAAATGACTGTTGTCGTAAAATACAGGATATATTATTATTAACTATATTACCATGCTGTGCAATAGATCTCAAAAAATGTATTCCTTCTGTCTAACTGAATATATGTCCCCCTGAATCATCATTTTCTTGTTTCCCCCATCCCCCTATTCTCTACTTCCAAAAGTTTGACTTTTTTAGATTCTGCATAAAAGACAAAAGATAACGTGTTGGTGAGGATGTGGAGTAAAGGAAACCCTTTTATGCTGTTGGTGGGAATGAATGTAAAACAGTACAGCCATTAAGGAAAACAGTATGGAAGTTTCCTAAAAAACTAAAAATAGAATTACCTCATGATCCAGCAATTCCACTTCTGGGTATGCATTCAAATAAACTGAAATCAGTATGTTGAACAGATATCTGCACTCCCATGTTTATTGCAATATTATTCACAATAGCCAAGATATGGAATCTACCTAAGTGTCTACCAAGAGATGAATAAAGAAAATGTGGTGTACACACACACACACACACACACACACACACACACCCCACATGCATACAACGGAATACTATTCAGCCTTAGAAAAGAAAGAAATTCTGTCATTTGTAACAACATCAGTGAACCTGGAAAACATTACTCTCAGTGATATTTCACTTAGAATGTCCAAATTTGTGTTTAACTTATGCTTGTGTTCGTTTAATAGCCTTGTTTTATTTTTATTTGATATGTATCCTATGCTGACACTAAATGCATCTATTTTAAAGCTGTTTTAGAAAATTTTTATATTTGTATTTGTCCTTTGTCAAATTATCTTTTAAATATTAAATTTTTTCAATTCTATTGTAATTTTGACTTCTATATTCAATTCAAATGGGTAGGATTTTTCTGAAGCTCTTTCTCTAAATAGTGACACATATCCTAATTTCAGTGAATTTTTCACAGTTGTCTACCCGACACATCAACTACCACTCTATCATCAATTAGAGACTCTGATCTTTCTTGTACTACTGGAGGTAACAGAGACTCTATCATTGAGCCATCTGGAGAAGGGAAGGACCTGGTCTGTGGACTCAGTGATACACGATTTTCTATCCTAAATGTGTCTCTCCACTAATGTCCAGAGCTTAGTAACAATCACCAAAATGGGAGTCCAAGGATCTTTCTAGTTCTTCCTTGTTCGTCATTCATCCATCATACAGGGGCGAAGCTAATTAAGTCCTCCAGTTCAAACTTCACACCACCAGTGGGGCTGTTCTCGGCCATCCCAGCAATGTCCCTCCCTCCCTATTCATAGCCATCATAATGATACAATGATAAAGGCAGGAGGCAGATAAATTCTAAGCAGCTGGGGCGGGTCCCTGGAGAGGATCCCACCCTCAAGCAGAAAAGCCTGAGATTAGGGCCCAAAGTGAGATCTTGTATCCCTCTTTCTCACTTGAATGTTGCCTTTTCAGAAACCACACATGCTATCTGCCCCATGCCCATCCTGTGCCTATAAAAACCCCATACTCAGCTGGGAGAAGGGAGAAGCAGTTGGACATTGGAGAGTGTGGCTGGACTTTGGAGAGAAGTGGCTTGATTTGAGAGGGACAGCTTGATGGCACAACTTCAGAGAAGAATCTAGCTGGAAATGGCTATACTTCAGGGGCAGGTGACCTTCCTGCCCCATCCCCTTTTCAACTCTCTTTTTTTACTGAGAACCACTTTCATCAGCAATACAATCTCCAGCATGTACCATCCTTCAGTTTGCTCATGTGACCTCATTTCTCCTGGATGCTGTAGAAGAACTTGAGAACCATGAGTGCAAATGCAAAAGGTTGTCACACTTGTCCTTTGCCCTTGAGGGAAGAGAGAGATCCTCTCATGTTGCTTTATATTGTTTTATACTCAGAAAAGGAAAGAGAAGCAAAACTAAAGGCAGGTAGCCCAGCGCATAGGAACCAGACCCAAAACCAGGGAACCAGACCCGAAACCAGGCCTGGGTCTGCCAGACCTAAGCCTGGTAGTTAAAATTCGACCCCTGACCTAGCAACTGTTGTTATCTATAGATTCCAGACATTGCATGGAAGGACATTGGGAAACCTCCTGTTCTGTTCTGTTTCACTTTGACCACTGGTGCTCGCAGCCCCTGTCATGTACCCCCTGGCTTGCTCAATTGATCACGAGCCTCTCAGGTGGACCCCCTTAGAGTTGTGAGCCCTTAAAAGGGACAGAAGCTGAGCACCTGACGAGCTCGGATTTTAAGACGCTAGCCTGCTGATGCTCCCAGCTGATTAAAGTCACTCCTTTCACTATCTCGGTGTCTGAGGGGTTTTGTCCATGGCTCGTCCTGCTATATTTCTTGATTCCCTGACCAGGAAGCGAGGTGATTAACAGACAGTCAAGGCAGCTCCTTAGGAGGCTTTAGCCTGCCCTGTGGAATGTCCCTGCGGGAGACTCCAACCAGCTGGAGCAATGTGGGTCCTGAGGGTGCTCCCGGGTAGGCATTTGCCCCAGTAGGATGCCTCGCCAGAGCAGTGTGTGGCAGGCCCCCATGGAGGATCAATGCAGTGGCTGAACACCTGGAAGGAACTGGCACTTGGAGTCCAGACATCTAAAACTTGGTAAGACTAGTCTTTAGAACTTGCCCACTCCATTTGAGTGGAAATGTGACCTGATCACCCACGGCCTGCCTGTACCGGCACTTTCGTTTTTGTTTTTGACTTGACTTGGATTGCTTTATACTTTGGTTTTGGTAGTGACCTGGCTTGGATCTCTTGATACTCTGATTTTGGTTTTCATTTTTGTTTGGCGTAAACTGCAAAAGTGTGTATGTGCCCTTTTTACCCGTTGTTTGTTTTGTGGTGTGCATGTGGTGTGAGCATGGTGTTTTGTCTCAAAGAAGCATGGGTCAGGCACAAGTAAGCCCACCCCACTAGGAACTGTGTTGAAAAATTTCAAGAAAGGATTTAAGGGAGATTACGGTATTACTATGTATGACACCAGGAAAACTTAGAACTTTGTGTGAAATAGACTGGCCAGCGTTAGAGGTGGGTTGGCCATCAGAAGGAAGCCTAGACAGGTCCCTTATTTCAAAGGTATGGCACAAGGTAACCTGTAAGCCAAGGTACCAAGACCAGTTTCCGTACATAGACTGTTACAGCTGGTTTTAGACTCCCTTCCCCCCAATAGTAGTTAAGAGAACAGCAGCATAAGCAGCTGGCAGAGGCAAGGAAAGACTAGCAGAGAAAGAAAGAAGAAAGAGACAGAGAGAAAAAGAGTCAAAGAGAGATGAAAAGACAGAGAGGAAGAGACAGAGACAAAGAAGGAGGCATGAAAAGAGAGAGAGAGACAGAAAAAGAGAGAGGCAGAAAGACAGGAAGAGACAGAGGCAAAAGGAAAGTCAAAGGGAGACAGAGACAGAGACAGAAAGTCAAAGAGAGAAAGAACAAAAGAGAGAAATATACAAGTAGTTAAGAAAAAAAAAGTATACCCTGTTCCTTTAAAAGCCAAGGTAAATTTAAAACCTATAATTGATAATTAAGGGTATTCTCCATAACCCTGTAAACTCTAATACCACTTTGTTGTCAGTGTAAACAAGGGCGTATCCTGAAAGCACTGAGGCCTTCCTATCAAAAATCCTTAACCCAGTAACCTGCGGATGGCCCAGATGCATTCAATCTGTAGTTGCAGCTGCTTTGCTAACAGAAAAAAAAAAAAAAAAAAAAAAAAAAAAGGGTAACTTTCAAAAAAAAAAAAAAAAAAAGGAAAAAAAAAAGGGGGAGGCAGAATTTATGTAACAAGAGTGTTATATGGTAAATTCTTGTCCTGAAATAAATTAACTGGTTGTTTAAAGAAAGAAATGTTTGTAATAAGTCAAAAAGTTGAGACATGTCGAAGAATTGTCTGCAAAAGTCATGAAAGAAAAAAAGTTATAAAAAAATTTTATGCAAAAAATGTATAATTTAAAAGTAATAAGGCTTCCTGAGTACTATTGAAGAAGCAGTGTATGTGCAAGGTGTATAAGAAAAGTAAAACATACCTTTGGTAAAAGGATTATAAGGAAGCATAAGAATGTCGATTTTTACCTACATTAAAAGGTTAAAAAAATTATTGTTTTGAAAGTTTAAGCAAGTTTTAAAACGTTAATTGTAAAGAATATTCTGTGTGTAAACATATCAGCTAAAGTTAAAAAGGTATCATCCAGTTTTTCTGTGAACTTGACATTAAAATAAAAACGCAACAGGTTTTTCTTAAACCTGCTACAGTCCTATTATTTTATGGTTATTATAAGTGTTCCGGGACTCTAAAAACTTGTTTGTATAATGCTATTCTATCCAAGGTATGTAGCCCAGTCTCTAAATGTTACGTTTGTGGAAGAACTGTAATAGGAGATCAGTGGCCATAGGAAACCTGAGAATTAGTACCCACAGACCCAGTTCCCAGCCCAAAAGAATCACCCTGATCACTTGTAGGTCCTAGAAGTCTCAATCATTAGACGATACTGTATCGCAAGATTGGGAAAGGACTTCACACTTCCTGTAGGAAGACTACATGGTGGAATTCAAACCACACAGAAAAAAAATCCATTCAGTAAATTTCCAAAGTTGCAGACCGTTGGGGCCCACCCAGAATCCCACTGGGACTAGACGGCCCCCACTGGGCTATACTGGATATGTAGACATACAGCCTATGCTAAGCTGCCTGACCTGTGGACAGGTAGTTGTGTTATTGGCACTGTTAAACCATCTTTCTTCCTACTGCCCATAAAAACAGGTGAACTCCTGGGCTTCCCTGTCTATGCTTCCCGCAAAAAAAAAAAAAAAAAAAAAAAAAATCATAGCTATAAAAAAATTGAAAAATAATGAATAGCCCCCTAAGAGAATTATATAATATTATAGGCCTGCTACTTAGGCACAAGATGACTCATGGGGATACCGGACCCCCATTTGCATGGTCAACCAAATCACATGGTTGCAAGCTGTTTTAGAAATCATCACTAATAAAAGGGGTCAAGCTTTGACTATTCTGGCCCAGCAAGAAACTCAGATAAAAAATGCTATCTATCAAAATAGATTGACTCTCAACTACTTGCTAGCAGCTGAAAGAGAGGTCTATAAGAAATTTAACCTTATTAATTACTGTCTACACATAGATAATCAAAGGCAAGCAGTTAAAGACATAGTTAGAAATACAGCAAAACTGGCACATGTGCCCATACAAGTGTAGCATGGATTCGACCCTAAAGCCATGTTTAGAAGGTGGTTGCCAGCACTATGAAGATTTAAAACTCTTATAATGGGAGTTATAATAGTAATAGGAACCTGCTTACTGCTCCCTTGTTTGCTACCTGTACTTCTTCAAATGACAAAAAACTTCGTCGCTACCTTAGTTCACCAAAATGCTTCAGCACAAGTGTACTATATGAATCACTATCAATCTATTCCACAAGACATAAGCAGCAAAAATAAGAGTGAGAACTCCCACTAATAAAAAGTGAGAGTCTCAAAGGGAGGAAATGAGGGAAGAGAGAGACCCTCTCATATTGTTTTATATTGTTTTATACTCAGAAAAGGAAAGAGAAGCAAAACTAAAGGCAGGTAGCCTGGCGCCTAGGAACCAGACCCAAAACCAAGGAACCAGACCCAAAACCAAGGAACAAGACCTGAAACCAGGCCTGGGCCTGCCTGACCTAAGCCTGATAGTTAAAATTCGACCCCTGACCTAGCAACTGTGGTTATCTATAGATTCCGAACATTGTATGAAAGGACATTGTGAAACCTCCTGTTCTGTTCTGTTTCACTTTGACCACCAGTGCTCACAGTCCCTGTCATGTACCCGCTGGCTTGCTCAATCAATCATGACCCTCTCACGCAGACCCCCTTAGAGTTGTGAGCCCTTAAAAGGGACAGCAGTTGAGCACCTGATGAGCTCGGATTTGAAGATGCTAGCCTGCCGATGCTCCCAGCTGATTAAGGCCACTCCCTTCACTATCTCGATGTCTGAGGGGTTTTGTCTGCGGCTCCTCCTGCCACACCCTCACTGGCAGAAGGTAGCCACCTCATACAAAAAGGGCAGAGGGTCCACTGAGATGTTAACACTTAAGCCATCCACGGACAGCAGAGTTAAAAGAGCACTGTAACACTTTCTTTGGGGCTTCAAGGATCTTGGACACCCCATGCCAACATGCTGCTACAGGGCCTGCATGAAGTTCGCTCCCACTAGCACCCAAAAGCACTAGCCCCAGCTCCTGCATCCACTCACCTGCACACCCCCTTCTTTGATGGGTGGAATGCAGCAAGTCCAAGTGAGTGGAGTGCCCCTGCTGGTGCCAAAGCGGCCAGCTAGTTTCAGCACCTGTGCGCTGCAGTTCCTACTTCTTTTGCTAGCGTGTTCCCTCCCACAGTAGTTGAGAGCTGCGGGCTGAGTAAACAGGGCACCTACTTTTCAAGTCCCAAGAAGGGGTCAGCGAAATATCCTGCTTCAATAGCATTCCACAACAGTCCACATGGAAGTCTTAGCCACTACCAGTCCCCAAATTCTGTTCCTGAAATTTTTCAATACATAGAACTGCTTACCTTTAAACTCCTGGATCCCCTGGTGAGATGATCATATATGCAGGTTTTGTACCTGGCTCCTGGCTCATGACTCCCGCAGCCCTTTGTTAGAATGTGAGACACTTTAGGCCTCTGGATCAGGTCTCAGAAAACAACCTCTGACTTTCTCTGTCCTCCTTTCACCTGCTCCTTTTCTCCCCAAGGCAGGAATCTTCTCCTACCTTTCTGCCACAGAGCTGGTCATAAAGCAATTCTCTGGCCTACCATGTTTGATTGTAGGTCACAAGACCCTTATTCCAGAAGGGGTCCTGCATCATACTGGAGAGGAGGGAATGCTGCCCAGAGAGGTGACCAAGAAGAATCTGGGCAGACAGGCTTGTTAGGTTTCCTCATTTAGTCTATTAGTATTGAATTATATCTTTTCTGTTCAATCATATTTCTATATGGTTGTCAGCCATGTTTGCCCAAAGAAGTCTCCATAAAAGGCCCAGGAGGACAGGGTTTGGAGGCCTTCTGGGTCACTGAGCACATGGAGGTTCCTAGAGGGTGACACACCCAAGGAGGGCACACGAGCTCCCCACTCCTTTCCCTATACTTTGTCCTCTGCCTCTCTTCATCTGCATCCTTTATAATAACCTTTGTAATAACCCAGCAAATATAAATGTTTTCTTAAGTTCTGTGAGCTCTGCAACAAATTAGTGGAACCCAAAGAGGGAGTCGTGGGAACCCCAACTTGACAGTGGGTTAGAAATTCCAGAAGCCTGGACTTGAGACTGGTGTCTGAAAGGGAAGCCGTCTTGAAGGCTGAGCCCGGTGAGATCTGATGCTAGCTCCAGGGAGGTGGTGTCACTGGAACTAAATTAGAGGACACCCAGCAGGGGCCCACTGCAGAATTGAATGCTTGTTTGTTGGTGGGAAGAAATTCTTTGGTGCTGATTGTTGTGGTGTGAGAACAGAGGATAAAAACAGTTTGCGTTTTTTTTCTCCTCACATACACCATGTAAGATGTATTCAACTAAAATAATTTAAGCTCCTTTTCTTTTCTGCCTAGAACATAGATGCAGAACTCCTAAATCAAACTTTACCCAATTGAGTTGAACAATATACCAAAAGGAACATTTTTAATGATCAAAGTGCTTTTATCCCAGAACTATAACATAGGTGTAGAAGCATTTGACAATCCAGTTCTGGTAAAAACTCTCAGCAAGGTAGGATCAGAAGAGAACTTCCGAATGTGAAAAAGTCATCTATGAAATACTACAAATAATATCATATGTAATTACTGAAGGCTGAATGTTTTCCTCCTAAATTCAGGAACACAGGGACATGCCAGTGCAGTAAGGAAAGGAAAATAACCTAGAATACCAAAATCAACGTCCAAAACCGAAACTGAGCAACTAACACTACTTGATTTCAAAACATATAAAACTAAACGAATCAAGATTTTAGTATTGACATAAAGATACAGACATGGATCAGTGGAAAGGATTACAAATTTCAGAAGTAGACCTACAATGACATGCCCTGATTTTTTCTAAAGGTGCAAAGGAAAGCAAATAACATTTTAAACCAATGGTGGTGGAACAATTGAATGTGCATGTAAAAATTAAATCCCTACTTTGCAGCACATACAGTAATTAGCACAAAACAGGATATACACCTATATGTGCAACTTAAACTATGAGATTTGTAGAAGAAACCATAGGAGAAACCTTTCTAACCATGAATTAAGGAAATATTATTTAGATATAACCAAAAACATGACTCATAAATTGAATAAATTGTGAAGTTGGTCTTCATCTAAAGATAAAATGACTTCTCTTCAAAAGACACTGTTAAGAGAATGAAAAAGCATGTTACAGATGGGGATAATATATTTTCAAGTATTTATCTTTCCAGAGACTTGAATCCAGAATATATAAAGAACTCTTAAAACTCAGTAAGGAGCAGTCACATTTTCAAAAACTTGGCAAACCTTTTAACAGGTGCTTCCCCACAGAAGATATATGAATGGCAAATAAGCACATGGATGATACTTAGCATCATTTTTCATTAGGGAAACACAAATGAAAATTATTCCGTAATATTACTACACAGCTATAAAAATGGCTGAATTTAAGAAGGATGTGGAGGAATTAGAACTCATACATTGCTGGTCAGAATGGATGGTACAATCACTTTGGTAAACAGTTTGGTAGTTTCTTTTAAAAAGTTAAACATTTACCCTATGATCTGGCTATTCCACTACTAGGTTTTACTCAATAAAAAATAAAGGATGGATTTATATATGAAGATTTGTCCATGCATGAATGATTATAGCACTTTTGCTTGTAGCAAAACCAGAAGCTCTTTGTGTGACCTACAAATGTCTATCAATAGGCAAATGAATAAACACACTGTAGTATATTTAAACATCGGTTCATTCCATGACATGGATGAATCTCAACATAATTATACTGAGTGAAAGAAACCAGAAAAAATGATACATACTCTATGATTCTATTTATATAAAATTCTAGAAAATTAAAACAAATCCATATTGACAGAAGTTAGATCAGTATTTGTTGGGGAAGAGATGGGGAAGAGCTGGCTTGGAAAGAAGGCTTACCAAGGCCCATGAAAAACCTTGAGGTGGTAACAAATATGTTTACTATTTTGATGTGGTGATGATCCTACTTGTGCCTGTGTGTCAAAACTTATCAACCTGTATACAGTAAGTCCTCACTTAACATCATAGATAGGTTCTTGGAAACTGCAACTTTAAGCAAAACAACATATAATAAAGCCAATTATTTTTCTTCATCAACATTATAATAAAATGATATGGAAGACAGTATTTCTCAGGACCTGTGGAAATGTTGTTGTACGGTTTATTATTTGTCAATTATACCACAATTAAGCTCTGAAAAAAACCCACCAAAACCAGATTTTGATACACCAATGCAAACACAACATGAAAGTTCAAAAATGCAGACTTCCATGTTTGGGAGTAATTGAAAATTCCTTTTAGTGCTATGCCAGCACTGTTTGAATGTCTCAGGTCAGAATCCTACTGATAAAAGAGTATATCATTTTTCCTCTGTTTTATTTTCTGCTGACTTAGATATAAAATATTTTGAAGAGCAGAAAATAACCAAAATTTTTTGACGAAGAAGTGGTCAGTTTCATTTGGAAAATGAAATCTAACTTTTCTTTATTTTTGTTTATAAGTGTGGCATTTTTTAAAATGTTAAAATGTTCAAAAGTCTATCTGTTGAAAGCCTAACTATGTATTTGGGAGTAATAAACAGTATCTTGGTAAGAGCCTTCTAATTTTTTATCTACTCGTCATTTTTGTTTTAGTCTTAATGTTGATTTGTTTTAATTTATCCTTTGATTAATAAGGTGTTGTTTTACAATGACTTGAATTCCAAGAAGTAGCTTGGTTACTTTGTTGAATCTCCTTGGATAAACTTCCCTAAAAAGAGAAAAGAGCCATTTTGCATTGACCCCAAAGCTATACATTTGCTGCTTTCTGAAATTTTGCTATAACAAATTTTAAACATACACAATAGTAAAAAGGATAGTGTAATGAACCTTCAGGTAGCCATATCCAGCTTTACCATTTATCAACATTTTACCAATCTTACCAATTGTTACCTATCCTTCTATTTTCATTTTTAATGCTTCACTTTATTATTTTAATCAAAGTTACATATGTAAATCCTGACAGATTTATAACTTTGAGCTTAGATAATTCAATTAATCAAAAAGTTAATTTGATATTTGTATTTCTTTAGTCAACTTATTAAAATTAAAAGTCAAGTTTTATCCTAAATATACACTTATCGTGTAGGTGATAAGTGTCTACAGTTAAAATTTTTGTTTTTTTTAATTTCATTTTTACATTTATAGATTTTCTTGAAAGAGAACTATTGATTTTATTGGTACATTGTCACGAAAAGAAATCCTAACATTTTCCTCTTCTGTCTTCCCATCCTGATTTACCGAATAATTCTAGTGTTCTGCAACATGTCTATCAATATCCACCATCAAGGTTCAGTCACTTATGCAGTGACATTTTGTTACACTGCAGTCCTGCAATCATGGCCACAGGCTCCATCACTTGAAGGGAGAGGCTAATGTATTGAGTTTTTTTCTTTTTCTTTTCTTTCTTTCTTTCTTTCTTTCTTTCTTTCTTTCTTTCTTTCTTTCTTTCTTTCTTTCTTTCTTTCTTTTTTTTTTTTTTGACAGAGTCTTGCTCTATTGCTCAGGCTGGAGTGCCGTGGCACAATCTCGGCTCACCACAATCTCTGCCTCCTGGGTTCAAGCCATTCTCCTGCCTCAGCCTCCTGAGTAGCTGGGATTACAGGTGCACGCCACCACGCCTGACTAATTTTTGTATTTTTAGTATAGACGGGGTTTCACCATGTTGGCCAGGCTGCTCTTGAACTCCTGACCTCAAGTGATCTGTCCACCTCGGCCTCCCAAAGTGCTGGGATTACAGGCATGAGCCAGCACACCCAGCCTAATATTTTTCTTTAAACAAACATGTTTGATTACCTACTATTCCTTATAATATTATGTATTTTGATTATCCTATAACTTTCATTTATTAGTGTTATAATCACTAAATGATTAAATAAAACTCTAAAAATTCAGATTAGAAATAGCTTGTTACATTAATCATGGTCTATCTTTTTGTTTTTTCCAAGAGGCATTGCTGTCTTTATTTTTTGGTGCACATGTTTATACTCAGTAATTATAGTATGTGTATATGATTTCAGTTTATAGATAGGCTATAATAATGGCATGAACTTTGTAATTAAAAAAAAAATTTTTAGAAGTGTAGCCTGTGATCATTTTCAAGATATATATTTATAAACACATCAATATATGTGCAACCAATTCTAGAATGTTCAAAGGAGTTTACATAACCTCTTTATCAGTTATTTATGATGTGTGCCAAATATATCATTTTTTTAATCTGCTTAAATTACTGTGAAAGCCAAAGGCTAAGTGAATACCCAGGAAATATACATACACCTCCCTTGGCTCTCCTCCAGCCTGATCCTCTCCATCTAGGAACACTCTCCTGGAACAGGCCATCAAAGAAATCCCACGGAAACTATTTTCAGTTATCTATTTAATCTCACACCAATGATGTCTCACTGATCTACCTGGTTGATAATAAGCTACTTCTTCAAATGAAAGGGTTCTCTACTATTTGAGAAGTTCTGTTGTCCTTGCTGCTCTGCTCCACATAAGGCAGCTCCTAGGTCATCTGTCCTGCCCAGGCTCCCTCTGTTTTAGGAGAAGCCCCATGCTCTTCTCTTCTTGTTGGGCTCAGTTCCCTTTCCAGATATGATGAGTATCACATGGTGCCCTGTAGCTTCACCTTACATATTTGTTGCTCCACATAATTTACAAACTGATGCAGGAATTTTGTTTTAGGTGTTGCCCTGTTCCCTCTTCTTTGTAAGTGCTTGGTAAACAGAAAGGATTCAATAGATGTGCATCAATCAAGGTCCTGGCAGGAAATAAATAGCATTTTTGAAGAGCTAATTGAAAAGAGATTATGGAAGAGACTAAAGAAAACCATCAAGGCTTAAAGCCCCTAGGGATTTGCAACAACAAGGTGTCCATTCACCTTCCCAAGTCTGCAAGGCTCAGTCAATAAATGGAGTGAGTATCAGCTGGTGCAGCAGTAGGACAGCCCAGCAGGGACTGCAGCCAAACTGTGATGATGGGGACAGTGGGGATGAGGAAGGAACAGTATTCTTTCCCTTCTATCTTCTGATACCATTTCGGAGTCTCCCATAGGTCAAACACAATCAGAAGTTGGAGGGCAGAAACCAAAAAAAAAAAAAAAAATCCATAGGGATCATCCACAGCATGGAGGAGATCAGAGAAGGGTGGAGGGTGGATGGGGTTGGGGGCCAGCAAAGGGAGAGTCATCAACAAAAGATAATTGTGAAAGAAATGACAGAATATAATGAATACCAGGCTCATTCGCTGTGCATGGTGCCATATGGCAATCGCGGGACCCAAAAGATGGCCATGAATCAGGTTTGCTAGCTAATTCAGGGGGTTGCAAGCCACAATTTCAGTGAAAATGTAATTCAGTTAACCTTTATATTCATAGTTTTAAATTTATTCATTCCAAAGAATTTTAATATAACTTCAAACATTTTATTAAGTATTATCAAACAGTTACAATGTACTCATTATAATGAAGTATTCTGTATGAGTTAACTTAGTCGATTAGAAGCATAGTCATTCTCTTTTGTAGACAAGTATGCTAAAACTCAGGAGGTCAAGTAACTAACCCAAGGAGATAAGGTGGACTCAGGCTCAGAACAAAAGTTTGCCCCAGTGCAACTCAAATACAGACTCAGCTGGAAGCATGCAATTGCCAGAAGACATTTTCCCAAAGCCAATGTTGTCTTTTACTCTTTCCTTTCATCCACCCTGATGTTTGGTCAACCTGATGAAGTTTCCTTGACACTACGATTTTCCTTCTGTGGTTCCTGTGACATCTAAAATCCTTTCTCCCAGGACAACTAGCCCTAAACTCATCTTTCATTATCCAGTTCTAGCAATGGTCCCATGACACCTCATGCTGTAAAGCCATTGACAACCTTCCAAGAGAAATGTGGCTCACTAGAATCATTTGGAGTCCCTTCAACTGGTCACAATGTGAAGAGTTGAAAAAAACTTGAGGAAAAGGGAAAGAAGGTCCTCAACATAAGTGTTAATGAGGAACCCTAGGCCTGCTTGCTCTGAAGATTACAAGGAAAGGACTTGCTACTGGACTTTCCAGAGAGAGAGAGAGAGAGAGAGAAAGGATGGAAGCAGGAAAAGGAAACTGGAATTTATTAAAAGATATAATGGATATAATGAACACTCTTTTTTCATTGAGGACATGCTTTGTGCCAGGCATTTTCAGAGCAACTTCGCCTTATATACATCTTCAAAACCTTCCAAGCAGGCACAGCCATTGACAATTTACAAACTAAGAACCAGCACAGAGAAGTGAAGCAACTTTGCATTCCTGATATTACAAAGAATAAGTAGTGGGCTTCTAGTTGTTTAAGGTGACTATAGACCTGATTGCTGTTTTGACCAAGTGTTTTGAGGGGAAGTCAAAAGTTAAATGGGGAATTATCCTAGAAGACATTTAAGCTAAATCTAGTCCTGAGATTGCACAGTTATATATGACATCTATTTAAGGACCTATGAAAGCAAAGCAGAAGCAGTGTCATGGAGTGTCTAACATCATGAACTCTTGGAGCTGAATTGCCTAAGTTCAAATTCTGCTCTGACATTTCCACCTGTGTGACCTTGGTGAAATAATTGACTTCCTCTCTGCTCATTTCATATAGTTGTTTTGACAACTGAGTGAGGCTGAATAGGTGTAAACAGTCTTTAGGACATTATATAACACAACATCAGACATCCGAATAAGCGTATACTGACATTCATTAACATTTGGATGTAGCCAACAAAAGTGAACAAATAATGGTAGATGATGAGGTTTTATTGTCCATTGCTACCCCCATCAACCTTTTAGTTTATCAGCTGACTCACTGTTTTTCTATGATGATACATCATAATTGTACATATTTATGGGATACATGTAATATTTTGACACATGAGTGTAATGATCAGATAAGGGTAATTGCGATATCTATCACCTCAACTATTTATCATTTCTTTGGGTTGAGAAAAATTTCAAATCTTCTCTTCTAGCCATTTTGAAATATACAATAACTTAATGGTAACAATAGTCTCCCTACTGTGCTATGAAATACTAGAACTTACTGCTTCTAACTGTATTTTTGTATCCATTAATCAGCCTCCCTTCATTCCTCTTCTCCCTACCTTTCCCAACCTGTGGTAACTACCATTCTACTCTCTACTTCCATGCGATCGACATAGCTGACCCATGGTTAAGGCATATTTAGAAATTCACTTGGAAGAAAATATGGCTAAGTTCCAAAAACTATCGCCCTGAATTTGGACAAATTTTGAGAAAAGGTTTTCCAAATTTTCAGTCTAAAATGAAGAAGAGTGCAATTTTATTACTTGATGGTAAATTATGTGACAGTAATAAAATCCACTGGACAAACAGATATGCCCACTTTTAAATCACTGAGTGCTCTAAAATCTTGCCCTTTGTTGGGAACAGCCAACCAGCAGGAAAAGCAAACACAGTTTGAGGTCACCTGCATTCTAAGACCCTAAATTCTGTTGTTCTGATCACTCCCCTTTGAAAGAAAATGATAATTTTATGTACAGAAATGAAGGTTTTTGCAAGGATTGAAAAGGAAAGATTTAAATATAACTTACTCTTTTAGAAATCTGAGATTAGTTCAGTGGTAAGAGTGCAGAGGGTGAGAGGAACTGGATGGTATCCTGTCTCTGTTGTTCCCTAACCCGAGTTCTCCCTGATACAGTGTCTGAGCCATGAAGAAGAGGCACTGGTGGCCTGACCTGACCACCAAAGGACTCACTGTTTAGCAGTTGAGATCAATTTTCTGGCAACCATAGACATTGAGAGTGTGCAGATCCTTCTTAGTAGTGCCCACTTGAGGCATTCCGGAAAAGTAGTTAAATATGGGCTATTTTGTAACCAGTAAAATTCTTAAACTTCTTAACTCACTGTTCTTAACAGCTGATAATTAAAAGAACAGGGTAAGATGTTGAATAAGAAACCCCCAGTGGTGCTTATTAGCAGATGAAGGTATTGAAGCAACAAACAAACAAACAAAAACACCAAAAAACAAACAGTAAAAATTAGATAAAGTAGAATATAGCCAAAAATTATTTCAGAAATATGCTGGTAATTGTCAAATAGACTAAAACAATTAATATTAAGAAGTGACACTGATATTCAGATGTTTCTTTTACACATGTAGTCCCTACAAGTTTGGGAACATGTGTGTCATCGTAAGAAGAAATAACTGTCTGCTTACCATTATATTTTATGTATACCACTTAACTGCCTAAAACTAACTGAACCACTAGAGCTTAAAGATACTGTTCCCTTAATGCCTGGTCCGTATATTCTAAATACCATTTCCACTAAATCTTGATTGAGGCAGGAAATGTACAGAGTGAGCCTGAAATATCTTGTGACACTAGAAGCCATAATGCATAAAAGACTGTCTGGGTTATGTCGGAGGAACTCTGAAGAAAACATAAAGAGGCCCCCACTGTGTAGGGTGGGACAGATTGAGTATTGACAAGGATCATGACTGTAACAGACAGAAAAGCATAATGTGCTCGTACAAAACAGGCAAATCTGCAGGCCATGTTGGGAGGATACTTATTATTAAGGTGAAAACTGGTAAAGGAGGGAGAAGATAAATTCTATATCTTGCCTTTCCTCTGCAATCCATCACTCAGGTTAACCAAACCATTAACCAAATGCAGGTGAAACCATTATAAAAATCTTTCAGGTAATAAATAACTGAGGAAAAATATCCTTAGAATATCATAATTTTACAACTTCTAATAAAATAATGGATATATACAATGATCATCAGTGGTGCTTATTTCACAAAAAAAGAGAGACAAACAGGCATATTTGCTCCTACAGAAGGACCCACTAACACCTATGCTGAAAACTTACTATACATTTCAATTCAATCTCTTCACATGTTTAGATGTCACTACCAAGTTGCAGAAAATATAGGGGCCAGAGAAATTTTTTTCTCTTTTTTTATCTACTCACATATGTGGGTTTTTTTTGTTTTGTTTTTTTTGTTTGTTTGTGGTTTTTTTTTTGGTTTGGTTTAACTTTTATTTTAAGCTCAGAGGTACAAGTGCAGGTTTGTTACTTAGGTAAACTTGTGTCATGGGGGTTTATTGTACAGGTTATTTCATCACCCAGGTATTAGTACCCATTAAATATTTTTCCTGATCCTCTCCCTCCTCCCATCCTCCACCCTTCAATAGGCCCCAGTGTGTGATGTTCCCTTCTACATGTCCATGTGTTCTCATCATTTAGCTCCCACTTATAAGTGAGAAAATGCGGTATTTGGTTTTCTGTTCCTGAGTTAGTTTGCTAGAGTGGCCTCCAGATCCATTCATGTCCATGCAAAAGACATGCTCTCATTTTCTTTCGGCTGTGTAGTATTCCAAGGAGTATATGGACCACATTTTCTTCATCCAGTCTATTACTGATGGGCATTTAGGTTGATTCCATGTCTTTGCTATTGTGAACAGTGCTGCAATGAACATATGCATACATGTGTCTTTATAACAGAATGATTTATAATCCTTTGGGTATATACCCAGTAATGCGATTGTTGGGGCAAATGGTATTTCTCTCTTTAGGTCTTTGAGGAATTGCCACACTGTCTTCCATAATGGTTGAACTAATTTCACTCCCACCAACAGTGTATAAACACTGGCTTTTCCTGGCAACTTTGCCAGCATCTGTTATTTTTTTACTTTTTGATAATAGTCATTCTGCCTTAGGCAATTCATTTCTTTAATGATCAATGATGTTGAGCTTTTTCTCATATGGTTGTTGGCTGCAGGTATGTCTTCTTTTGAAAAGTGTCTGTTCATGTCCTTTGCCCACTTTTTTTTTTTAATACTTTGTTCTAGGGTACATGTGCACAACATGCAGGTTTGTTACGTATGTATACATGTGTCATGTTGGTGTGCTGCACCCATTAACTCGTCATTTATATTAGGTATATTTCTTAATGGTATCCCTCTTCCCACCCCCTCCCCACAACAGGCCCTGGTGTGTGATATTCCCCTTCCTGTGTCCAAGTGATCTCATTGTTCAATTCCAACCTATGAGGGAGAACATGCGGTGTTTGGTTTTCTGTTCTTCTGATAGTTTGCTGAGAATGATGGTTTCCAGCTGCATCTATGTCCCTACAAAGGACACAAACTCATCCTTTTTTGTGGCTGCATAGTATTCCATGGTGTATATGTGCCACATTTTCTTAATCCAGTCTGTCACTGATGGACATTTGGGTTGATTACAAGTCTTTGCTATTGTGAATAGTGCTGCAATACACATACATGTGCATGTGTCTTCATAGCAGCATGATTTATAATCCTTTGGGTATATACCCAGTAATGGGATGGCTGGGTCACATGGTATTTCTAGTTCTAGATCCTTGAGGAATCGCCATACTGTTTTCCATAATGGTTGAACTAGTTTACAATCCCACCAACAGTGTAAAAGTGTTCCTATTTCTCCACATCCTCTCCAGCACCTGTTGTTTCCTGATTTTTTAATGATTGCCATTCTAACGGGTGTGAGATGGTATCTCATTGTGGTTTTGATTTGCATTTCTCTGACGGCAAGTGATGATGAGCATTTTTTCAAGTGTCTGTTGGCTGTATGAATGTCTTCTTTTGAGAAGTGTCTGTTCATACGCTTTGCCCACTTTTTGATGGGGTTGTTTGTTTTTTTCTTGTAAATTTGTATGAGTTCTTTGTAGGTTCTGGATATTAGCCCTTTGTCAGATGAGTAGATTGCAAAAATTTTCTCCCATTCTGTAGGTTGCCTGTTCACTCTGATGGTAGTTTCTTTTGCTGTGCAGAAGCTCTTTAGTTTAATTAGATCCAAGTTGTCAATTTTGGCTTTTGTTGCCATTGTTTTTGGTGTTTTAGACATCAAGTCCTCGCCCATGCCTATGTCCTGTATAGTATTACCTAGGTTTTCTTCCAGGGTTTTTATGGTTTTAGGTCCAACATTTAAGTCTGTAATCCATCTTGAATTAAGTTTTGTAAAAGGAGTAAGGAAAGGATCCAGTTTCAGCTTTCTACTTATGGCTAGCAAGTTTTCCCATTTTATTTATTTATTTTATCATTTAATATATTTATTATATAATTTTAATATATAACATTATATATTTAATATATAAATTTTTAAAATATATATTAGATTATATTAAATATATAAATGTATTATATATAATATATAATATAATATATGTTAATATATAATATAAACATATAAATATATTAAATATGCAAATATATTAAATATATAAATAAATATAGATTAAATATATAATATTTAATATATAAAATTTTATATATTTTAATATATAAAAATTATATATTAATATAAAATTATATATTATTTAATATTATATATATATAATTCCCATTACCTATTTCTTAAATAGGGAATCCTTTCCCCATTTCTTGTTTTTGTCAGGTTTGTCAAAGATCAGATGGCTGTAGATGTGTGGTATTATTTCTGAGGGCTCTGTTCTGTTCCATTGGTCTATATCTCTGTTTTGGTACCAGTGCCATGCTGTTTTGGTTACTGTAGCCTTGTAGTATAGTTTGAAGTCAGGTAGCGTGATGCCTCCAGCTTTGTTCTTTTGACTTAGGATTGTCTTGGCAATGCGAGCTCTTTTTTGGTTCCATATGAACTTTAAAGTAGTTTTTTCCAATGCTGTGAAGAAAGTCATTGGTAGCTTAATGGAGATGGCATTGAATCTATAAATTACCTTGGGCAGTATGGCCATTTTCATAATATTGATTCTTCCTATCCATGAGCATGGTATGTTCTTCCATTTGTTTGTGTCCTCTTTTATTTCACTGAGCAGTGGTTTGTTGTTCTCCTTGAAGAGGTCCTTTATATCCCTTGTAAGTTGGATTCCTAGGTATTTTATTCTCTTTGAAGCTATTGTGAATGGGACTTCATTCATGATTTGGCTCTCTGTTTGTCTATTACTGGTGTATAAGAATGTTTGTGATTTTTGCACATCGATTTTGCATCCTTAGACTTTGCTGAAGTTGCTTATCAGCTTCAGGAGATTTTGGGCTGAGACAATGGGGTTTTCTAAATGTACAATCATGTCATCTGCAAACAGGGATAATTTGACTTCTTCTTTTCCTAATGGAATACACTTTATTTCTTTCTCGTGCCTGATTGCCCTAGCCAGAACTTCCAACACTATGTTGAATAGGAGTGGTGAGAGAGGGCATCCCTGTCTTGTGCCAGTTTTCAAAGGGAATGCTTCCAGTTTTTGCCCATTCAGTATGATATTGGCTGTGGGCTTGTCATAAATAGCTCTTATTATTTTGAGGTACGTTCCATCAATACGGAATTTATTGAGAGTTTTTAGCATGAAGGGCTGTTGAATTTTGTCAAAGGCCTTTTCTGCATCTAATGAGGTAATCATGTGGTTTTTGTCTTTGGTTCTATTTATATGCTGGATTACGTTTATTGATTTGCGTATGTTGAACCAGCCTTGCATCCCAGGGATGAAGCCCGCTTGATCATGGTGGATAAGCTTTTTGATGTGCTGCTGGATTTGGTTTGCCAGTATTTTATTGAGGATTTTTGCATTGATATTCATCAGGGATATTGGTCTAAAATTCTCTTTTTTTGTTGTATCTCTGCCAGGCTTTGGTATCAGGATGATGTTGGCCTCATAAAATGATTTAGGGAGGATTCCCTCTTTTTCTATTGATTGGAATAGTTTCAGAAGGAATGGTACCAGCTCCTCCTTGTACCTCTGGTAGAATTCAGCTGTGAATCCGTCTGGTCCTGGACTTTTTTTGGTTGGTAGGCTATTAATTATTGCCTCAATTTCAGAGCCTACTATTAGTCTATTCAGGGATTCAACTTCTTCCTGGTTTAGTCTTGGGAGAGTGAAAGTGTCCAGGAAATTATCCATTTCTTCTAGGTTTTCTAGTTTATTTGTGTAGGGGTGTTATAGTATTCTCTGATGGTAGTTTGTATTTCTATAGGGTCAGTGGTGATATCCCATTTATCATTTTTTATTGCATCTATTTGATTCTTCTCTCTTTTCTTCTTTATTAGTCTTGCTAGCATTCTATCAATTTTGTTGATCTTTTCAAAGAACCAGGTCCTGGAGTCATTGACTTTTTGGAGGGTTTTTGTGTCTCTATCTCCTTCAGTTATGCTCTGATCTTAGTTTTTTCTTGCCTTCTGCCAGCTTTTGAGTGTGTTGGCTCTTGCTTCTCTAGTTCTTTTCATTGTGATGTTAGAATGTCAATTTTAGATCTTTCCTCCTTTCTCTTGTGGGCATTTAGTGCTATAAATTTCCCTCTACACACTGCTTTAAATGTGTCCCAGAGATTCTTGTATGTTGTATCTTTGTCTCATTGGTTTCAAAGAACATCTTTATTTCTGCCTTCATTTCGTTATGTACCCAGTGGTCATTCAGGAGCAGGTTGTTCAGTTTCCATGTAGTTGAGCGGTTTTGATTGAGTTTCTTCATCCTGAGTTCTAGTTTGATTGTACTGTGGTCTGGGAGACAGTTTGTTATAATTTCTGTTCTTTTACATTTGCTGAAGAGTGCTTTACTTCCAACTATGTGGTCAATTTTAGAATAAGTGTGATGTGGTGCTGAGAAGAATGTATATTCTGTTGATTTGGGGTGGAGGGTTCTGTAGATGTCTATTAGGTCCACTTGGTGCAGAGTTGAGTTCAATTCCTGGATATCCTTGTTAACTTTCTGTCTCGTTGATCTGTCTAATGTTGACAGTGGGGTGTTGAAGTCTCCAATTATTATTGTATGGGAGTCTAAGTCTCTTTGTAAGTCTCTGAGGACATGCTTTATGAATCTGGGTGCTCCTGTATTGGGTGCATATATATTTAGGATAGTTAGCTCTTCCTGATGAATTGATCCCTTCACTGTTATGTAATGGCCTTCTTTGTCTCTTTTGATCTTTGATGGTTTAAAGTCTGTTTTATCAGAGACTAGGATTGCAACCCCTGCTTTTATTTTGTTTTCCATTTGCTTGGTAGATCTTCCTCCATCCCTTTATTTTGAGCCTATGTGTGTCTCTGCATGTGAGATGGATCTCCTGAATACAGCAGACTGATGGGTCTTGACTCTTTATCCAATTTGCCAGTCTGTGTCTTTTAATTGAACCATTTATTCCATTTACATTTAAGGTTAATATTGTTATGTATGAACTTGATCCTATCATTATTATATTAGCTGGTTATTTGACATGTTTTTGCAATGGCTGGTACCTGTTGTTCCTTTCCATGTTTAGTGCTTCCTTCAGGATCTCTTGTAGGGCAGGACTGGTGGTTACAAAATCTGTAAGCATTTGCTTGTCTGTAAAGGATTTTATTTCTCCTTCGCTGATGAAACTTAGTTTTGCTGGATATGAAATTCTGGGTTGAAAATTCTTTTTTTAAGAATGTTGAATATTGGCCCCCACTCTCTTCTGGCTTGGAGATTTTCTTGCAAGAGATCTGCTGTTAGTCTGATGGGCTTCCCTTTGTGGGTAACCCGACCTTTCTCTCTGGCTGCCCTTAATATTTTTTCCTTCATTTCAACTTTGGTGAATCTGACAATTATATGTCTTGGAGTTGCTCTTCTCAAGGAATATCTTTGTGGTGTTCTCTGTACTTCCTGAATTTGAATGTTGGCCTGCCTTGCTAGGTTGGGGAAGTTCTCCTGGATGATATCCTGCAGAGTATTTTCCAACTTGGTTCCACTTTCCCTGTCACTTTCAGGCACACCAGTCAGATGTAGATTTGGTCTTTTCACATAATCCCATATTTCTTGGAGGCTTTGTTAGTTTCTTTTTACTCTTTTTTCTCTAAACTTCTCTTCTCACTTCATTTCATTCATTTGATCTTCAATCGCTGATACTCTTTATTCCAGTTGATCGAGTTGGTTACTGAAGCTTGTGCATTTGTCACGTAGTTCTCATATTACGGTTTTCATCTCTATCAGTTCTTTTAAGGACTTCTCTACATTGGTTATTCTAGTTAGCCATTCGTCAAATCTTTTTTCAAAGTTTTTAGTTACTTTGTGCTGATTATGTAGTTCCTCCTTTGACTCTGAGAAGTTTGATTGACTGAAGCCTTCTGCTCTCAAGTCATTAAAGTCATTCTCCGTCCAGCTTTGTTCCATTGCTGGCAATGAGCTGCGTTTCTTTGGAGGAGGAGATGTGCTCTGATTTTTTGAATTTCCAGCTTTTTCTGCACTGCTTTCCCCCCGTCTTTGTGGTTTTATCTGCCTTTGGTCTTTGATGATGGTGACGTACTGATGGGGTTTTGATGTTGGTGCCCCTTCTGTTTGTTAGTTTTGCTTCTAACAGTCAGGACCCTCAGCTGCAGGTTTGTTGGAGTTTGCTTGAGGTCTACTCCAGACCCTGTTTGCCTGGGTATCAGCAGCGGAGGCTGCCGAAGATAGAATATTGCTAAACAGCGAGTGTTGCTGTCTGATTCTTGCTCTGGAAGCTTCGTCTCAGGGGTGTACCCAGCCATGTGAGGTGTGAGGTGTTCGTCTGTACCTAGTGGGGGATGTCTCCCAGTTAGGCTACTCAGGGTCAGAGACCCACTTGAGCTGGCAGTCTGTCCGTTCTCAGATCTCAACCTCCACGCTGGGAGATCCACTGCTCTCTTCAAAGCTGTCGGACAGGGACATTTATCTCTCCTGAGGTTTCTGCTGCTTTTTGTTTAGCTATGCCCTGTCTCAAGAGGTGGAGTCTACAGAGACAGGCAGGCCTCCTTGAGCTGTGGTGGGCTCCACCCAATTTGAGCTTCCCAGCAGCTTTGTTTACCTACTTAAGCCTCAGCAATGGTGGGCGCCCCTCCCCCAGCCTCGCTGCAGCCTTGCAGTTAGATCTCAGACTGCTGTACTAGCAATGAGGGAGGCTCCGTGGATGTGGAACCCTCCAGGCCAGGTGTGGGATATAATCTCCTGGTGTGCCATTTGCTAAGACCCTTGGTAAAATGCAGTATTAGGGTGGGAGTTACCTGATTTTCCAGGTGTTGCGTGTCTCAATTTCCTTTGGCTAGGAAAAGGAATTCCCTTCCCCCTTGTGCTTCCCAGGTGAAGCAATGCCTTGCCCTGCTTCACCTCTCACTGGTCGGGCTGCACTCTCGGACCAGCACCAACTGACAACATGCCCCAGTGAGATGAACCCGGTACCTCAGTTGAAAATGCAGAAATCACCCATCTTCTGTGTTGCTCACGCTGGGAGCTGTAGACTGGAGCTGTTCCTATTCGGCCATCTTGGGCACACCTCCCCGAGGCTACCCTTTGCCCACTTTTTAATAAGGTTGTTTTATCTCATAAATTTGTGTAAGTTCCTTGTAGATGCTGAATATTAGACCTTTGTCAGATGCACAGTTTGCAAAAAAAATTCTCCCTTTTTGTAGGGTGTCTGTTTATGCTGTTGATAGTTTCTTTTGCTGTGCAGGAGCTCTTTAGTTTATTTCAATTCCATTTGTCAATTTTTGCTTTTGTTGCAATTGCTTTTGGCATCTTTGTCATGAAATTTTTGCCTGTGCCTATGTCCTGAATAGTATTGCCTACCTTATCTTTCAGGGTTTTTATAGTTTTGGGTTTTACATTTAAGTCTTTAATCCATCTTGAGTTGATTTTTGTATATGGCATAAGGAAGGGGTCCAGCTTCAGTCTTCCGCATATGGGTAGCCAGTTATTTCAACACCATTTATTGAATAGGGAGTCCTTTCCCCATTGCTTTTTTTTTGTCAAGTTTGTCACAGATCAGATAATTGTAGGTGTGTGGCCCTATTTCTGGGTTCTCTATTCTGTTTCATTGGTCTATGTGTCTGTTTTTATACCAGTACCATGCTGTTTTGGTTACTGTAGCCATGTAGTATAGTTTAGTCAGGTAGTATGATGTCTCCGGCTCTGTTCTTTCCTGCTTAGTATTACCTTGACTATTCAGGCTCTTTTTGATTCCATAAGAATTTTAAATTTTTTTTTTTTCTAATTCCACAAAGAATCTCAATGGTAATTTAATAAAAATAGCATTGAATCTATAAATTGCTTTGGACAGTATGGTCACCTTAACAATATTGATTCTTTCAATCAATGTGCATGAAATGTTTTTTCATTTCTTTGTTTTTATTATTATACTTTAAGTTCTAGGGTACATGTGCACAACATGCAGGTTTGGCACATTTGTATACGTGTGCCATGTTGGTTTGCTGCACCCATTAACTCATCATTTACATTAGGTATTTCTCCTAATGCTATCCCTCCACCATCCCCCTACCCCACAGCAGGCCCCAGTGTGTGATGTTCCCTGCTCTGTGTCCAAGTGTTCTCATCATTCAGTTCCCACCTATGAATGAGAACATGCAGTGTTTGGTTTTCTGTCCTTGTGAGAGTTTGCTCAGAATGATGGTTTCCAGCTTCATCCACTTCACGTTGCTACAAAGGACATGAACTCATCCTTTTTTATGGCTGCATAGTATCCCATGTTGTATATATGCTACATTTTTTAAAATCCATTCTACCATTGATGGACATTTGGGTTAGTTCCAAGTCTTTGCTATTGTGAATAGTGCTGCCGTAAACATTCGTGTGCATGTCTTTATAGTGGTATGATTTATAATCCTTTGGGTATATACGTAGTAATGGGATCGCTGGGTCACACGGTATTTCTTGTTCTAGATCCTTGAGGAAACTCCACACTGTCTTCCACAATGGTTGAACTAGTTTACACTCCCACCAACAGTGTCAAAGTGTTCCTATTCCTCCACATCCTCTCCACAATCTGTTGTTTCCTGATTTTTTAATGATCACCATTCTAACTGGTGTGAGATGATATCTCATTGTGGTTTTGATTTGCATTTCTCTGATGACCAGTGATGAGCATTTTTTCATGTGTCTGTAGGCTGCATAAATGTCTTCTTTTGAAAAGTGCCTGCTCATATCCTTTGCCCACTTTTTGATGGGGTAGTTTGACTTTTTCTTGTAAATTTAAGTTCTTTGTAGATTCTGAATATTAGCCCTTTGTCAGATGGGTAGAATGCAAAGATTTTCTCCCTTTCTGTAGGTTGCCTGTTAACTCTGATGGTAGTTTCTTTTGCTGTGCAGAGCTCTTTAGTTTAATTAGATCCCATTTGTCTCTTTAACTTTTGTTGCCATTGCTTTTGGTGTTTTAGACGTGAAGTTCTTGCACATGCCTATGTCCTGAATTGCATTGTCTAGGTTTTCTTTTAGGGTTTTTATGGTTTTAGGCCTAACATTTAAGTCTTTAATCCATCTTGAATTAATTTTTGTATAAGATGAAAAGAAGGGATCCAGTTTCAGCTTTCTACATATGGTTAGGCAGTTTTCCAGCACCATTTATTAAACAGGGAATCCTTTCCCCATTTCTTGTTTTTGTCAGATTTGTCAAAGGTCAGATGGTTGTAGGTGTGTGATGTTATTTCTGAGGACTCTGTTCTTTTCCATCAGTCTATATCTCTGTTTTGGAACCAGTACCATGCTGTTTTGGTTACTGTAGCCTTGTAGTATAATTTGAAGTCAGGTAACGTGATGCATTCATATTTGTTCTTTTTGGTTAGGATTGTTTTTGCAATGTGGGCTCATTTTTGGTTCCAGGTGAACTTTAAAGTAGTTTTTTTCCAATTCTGTGAAGAAAGTCATTGGTAGCTTGATGGGAATGGCACTGAATTTATAGATCACCTTGGGCAGTATGGCCATTTTCATGAAACTGATTATTCCTATCCATGAGCATGGAATGTTCTTCCATCTTTTGTGTCCTCTTTTATTTCGTTGAGCAGTGGTTTGTAGTTCTCCTCGAAGAGGTCCTTTACATCCTTTGTAAGTTGGATTCCTAGGTATTTTATTCTCTTTGTAGCAATTGTTAATGGGAGTTCACTCATGATTTGGCTCTCTGTTTGGTTATGTCATCTCTGATTTCTTTGAGTAGTGGTTTGTAGTTCTCCTTGTAGAGATTTTTCCCCTCCCTAGTTAGTTTGTGGCCATTGTGAATGGGAATATGCCAGAGGAACATGTTAATTGACAATGCAATAATGCTGTAAGTAAAACTAGACTCTGGGAAACTATATAATAAACACTCTATGCTTATGAACAAATGAATTGCAATTAATAAAAATAAAATAGAGGGGCTAGGTGTGGTGATGTGTGCCTATAGTCCCAGCTACTCAGGAGGCTGAGGCAGGAGGATTACTTGAATCCAGGAATTCAAAACCAGCCTGAGTAACATAGCAAGACCCTGTCTCTAAAATAAATGAATAAATAATAAATAAATAAATAGAGGAAGAAGAAAACTGTAGTTTTAAAGAGACCTAAGAAAGATATTAATTGATTACAATGTACTCTTCTTATTCCCTTAGGTTTAATCAAAAATTTTCCTTTGAGTTTCAGCTTAATTCATGTACAAGTCATTTTCACTTTTGGAAATATCTTGGCATTTATTAGTAATCATGCAATGCCGTAGTTCTGTTTTCAATGTCTGGTTGGTTATGCTATTTGGTCCAAATCCATGTTGAAAACATTTAAATTATACAGTGTGGGGCCCATCTTCCTCACTGTGAACTGTGTGAAGAAACTCTCATAATCCAGAAATCATTTGAGTTCAATGCCTAGTGTGGAGCTCATTTTCTTCCTGCTGATTGATAAAGCCCAGGGCAACTTTGCTATGAATCTGTGTCTGAGTGGAGCTATCATGTCAGGAACTGTGTGAATGGGCAATAGCTCCCCAGGCAAAGTATAATTCAGAAATGTTTTAAGGAATATTCTTTGAATCACTTTTTTTTATTAATATTCAAAACAATCAAAAATTTTCTTCCATATTTTTTAGTGTTCACTTGTCTTTTCACTGAAACAGTTTTACTCTCTCTATGTTGTTATTATTGTTGCATTTCTTCATATTAACAATGCACAGGCCCAACAATCTAGTCATTATGCAGCTCTTAGTTTCGGTCACTCTCCAGAGACTCACAGCTGGATTTGGAAAATTCGCAACCATTTTTCCCTGGGGACACTCTTCCTAAGACAATGGCATCAACTGACCAATCCCCTAAGTGTAATATCAGCATCCTCAGATTAACATTCAGGTAGTAGAAGGGGCAGGCAGCTCTCTGGGGCCTCTGTTACAAGGGCACTAATCCCATTCACGAGGGTCGACCCTCATGACCTACACAGCTACCAAAGACCCACTTTTTAATTCCATTAAAAAGCCGCCAACCTTGGGGACTGGAATTTCAGCAGATGAATTTGGGAGAGGTGGTACAAACACTCAGACATTGGCATAGAGACACAGACTTACTGGATTAGGGGCCACCCTACTCCAGTACGACCTCATCCACACTTAACTAATTACACCTGCAACAACCCTATTTCCAAATAAGGTCACATTCTTGGGTACTAGGATTAGGCTTCCTCTTATGAATTTGTTTCATATTCAACAATTCAACCTAAAACAAACACCATCCCTTCCCCTTCCCTTATTATTATTATTTTTTAAATAGAGGCTTGGCCTGTAAGATAACTTAGTTTTGGGTTTGAACATTACTAGTACGCCAGCGTTCCCTCTCTGTCTTCACAACAGACGTTCTCCCTTCTCTTTTGTTTTCCCCAACAGCCTAATACAGAATTTTGAATTCCATGTCCCCTAATCCATGGGCTTATTTTAATTACCCCAATCACGTGTATTGGGAAGCTATGAAGTGCTGATTCCTCAGCATTTCCTATTTCATCTGACCTCAGTACAAACTTGAAGCTTTAAAATTATCCCCAATTTACAGATGAGTAAACTGAGCAGAAAGAGACATAAATGACCTGACTGAGATCAAAGAGACTGTAGGTATGCCAAAGTACAAAAATTGTATTCCAAAAATCTTAAGTGTTTTGAAGGTGATTAAAACAATGTCATCAAATGTTGATTGAGATTCTTTGAAACTTTCCTGTTTTCTTTTTCTAAAGAAAGTGAAGCTATATAATTCCAAATCCTAGTCCTAAATCTTATCTCCAGGAATTTTGTTTTTGTTGTTGTTGTTGTTGTCGTTTGTTTGTTTCTACTCGTTTTGTATGTATAGAAGGGATAGTGTGGCCTAGTCGTTCGTGGTGGCTCTGGAATAAAAAAGGCCAGATTCTCGCTTCAGTTCTCCAACTTGTTAGATCTGACCTGGGGGATCCGGTGTAACTTCTCTGTGCCTCACTTTTCTGATCTGTACAAGGGGACTAAAAATAGTACCCCTCTAAAAAGACTGCTAAGGGGTTAAAGGCATTTGCATATTTAGGCCTTAAAACTGTGTCTGCCTGGAATATCTGTTACTCAACAGCATGGGCTCTGATGGCTCACCTGGCATTTGTTTATATTGTTGAGCACATGTGACCAACTTTGCAGCAGGAATATGGGGAAGTGGGGATCACTAGATCAAGTCTGTTTGTTTTGCATCTGCAACGCTGTCTGAAGTAAATCTTGGAAATCAGAATGTGTCAATCTGTCATGTGTCAATTATTTGGACTTTTGTGAAATTGATGACTTACAATAAGAGGACTTTAATTCTGTGGGGGAGCTGGGGAGGTGGAGGTTCCTCTTTGTTCAAAAAAAAATTCAATTTCTAGCAAAACAGATCCATAGACATTTGGTTTGAAAAAAATATTCAATGTTTAAAAAAGTGTTTTTGATAACTGGTAGGACAATTCTTTTTACCAGCTTTTTATTTCCCCTTAATTTTCCTAATTGCAAAATACCTGCCTTAGAAGCATTACCATTCCCTCCTAGGCTGTGATTTGGTAGTATCGTAGTTCTCACTGAGTCCTTGTCTTGATCATATTTCTATGTTCAGATAGTGTCCCATGCTTATCTCAAGCTGGATGTTCCATGTAGAATAAAACAGTTGGTACCTGAGGACTGTGTAACAGTATAAAACATTTCCACATGATTTATTTAAATCAGAATCCAATGCTGAGTCTACACTGTCTTAATTAATTATATTGTTGTATAAGTATGCCTATTATAACAGGTGTACTTGTCTCACTGGCAATAGTATAGGGAGTTGGCTTTACCAGTGAAGAGAAACAACCATGTGTTTCCATATTTGTAAGGGATGGTTCTCAAAGTTGGCAAGGAAAGTCACTCCTGGTCAATATGGATCTTCAGAAATGTTGTCTGACCAGCCAGGCATGTGGAGCATCATGATGTGCCTTCAAGGTTAAAGGAAAAGAGCAGCTGTGGGCTTCAGTCTTGGTTGTTCATAAAAGTCCCCCTTTCCCATCCATCTGTGCCAAACACACAGCTGGTCTCTGTACTCACACTGAGCTGGTGTTCTATCTTACTGCTGTAACTCAACCTTTCTTAAATCTGCTCCCTCCTTTATCACCCCTGATGTAAAGTTGCTCATCAACCGAAGGTCTGCAAGGTCACTGTGGTTACCTTACAACTAGGTTCTCCACTTTTCAGTTTTCATGAAACAAGATTACTAGAATATTCCACCCAAAGCCTGACAGTACTAAGCATTCAAGAGCTCTCTTTTGCCTGTAGATGGAGTCGAAACCCCTTCCTCTGATAGTTAAGATTTTCTCCAATGCCAGATAAGTCACTCCCAGGAGCACCTTTCCCACGGAAGCTCCAACCACCTGAGAGCAGTTACCACCCTCGACCTGTCCATCCTTTGTGCATCTCACTGCCAACTCTGTTCTTTCAATTCAGAAAGCTCTTCACATCTGAAAGTTTGCTTTCTCCTTCTTCTCCAAGGATTTTGTCTCGCAGCCCTTAGAGCAGGAGCCTGATCCACCACCACCCAGCAGGGTCCCATCACGTGCCCCTTCTTCAATAGTCTCTGCACTCTTGCTTTGCATGTGCACACATTAATAAATTGCCTTTTATTTCTTTTTAAACAATTTTACCTCTTGCCAAAGGAAAATAAATGTTAAGTCTTGGTTTAAAATTCCCAAACCATAAATTTTGCATGGACTTAGGACTTGGTGGAACATTTTCACATTCCTTGTGACTAATTGAGAGACAGAAGAAAAAAAAGAAAGAAGGAAAGAAAAAAGAAAGAGAAAGAAAGAAAGAAAGAGAGAGAAAGAAAGAAAGAAAGAAAGAAAGAAAGAAAGAAAGAAAGAAAGAAAGAAAGAAAGAAAGAAAGAAAGAAAGGAAGGAAGGAAGGAAGGAAGGAAGGAAGGAAGGAAGGAAGGAAGAAAGAAAGAAAGAAAGAAAGAAAGAAAGAAAGAAAGAAAGAAAGAAAGAAAGAAAGAAAGAAAGAAAGAAAAGATGAAAAGGTTTTCAGCAGTCTCTGAGCACCTGAGCTGTCGGCTGCCAAGCCGATTCAATTTTAATGACTTCCCCATGTGTGGGAAGAGAGAGTGATGCATCTTTCATGTGTTTTACTTCTGGCAAATGTTTCCCTTGGCAAATGTGGAAACTCTTGCAAAAGTCATGAATAAAACAAGGCTGCAAAGTTTCCATTTCAAATTGCAAGCCAATATTTCCTCGGAACGTGGAAGCTCTATAATGTCACGTGCGCCTCTCAGAATCCCATTTGCAATTCTTCTGCACCTCCACAATCTGTGGAAAGAGATGCTTTCCCTGGGTGCAGCCAAGATGGAAGGATTTTAAAGAGTTTTCCAAGTCGTACACAGTTCTCTAATTATCCTCTTTATGGAGATGAGCTGGGGACTTTGTTAGAAAAATTGATTCCTATCAGCTATGTGGAAAGAATCGAATGCATACAATTCTAGGGCTGAGGTTGGGAATTTTCACTTCAACAAGTACTTGAGTGAAACAGATGTCAGTTATCCATGAACCGCATGTTGAAAGACATTGGGTAGAGCCCAAGCTTCTCAGCATTGGTTCAAATGCCACCATCAGGGGATCTTTGTTCTGTTTCCAACCTCATTTGTCGTTGGCCTAACTCATGTAGTCAAAAGGGGGTTGCTCTATGTTTACAATTCCTACATGCGTGCCATGCCCTAGCTCCTCCCCATCTTGTCACTGCACTTCCCAACCCAGCTCCAACTTCCACACATGCTGTCCCTCCTGCCTTGAAAGGTCACATCATTTACAATAATTTTGAGTGAAGTTTGATGGTATTGAGTACATTTACATTGCTGTGCAAACATCATCACCATCTATTTCCTGAACTCTTTTCAGCTTTCAAAACTAAAATTCTGTGTTCGTTAAACACTAACTCTTCACTCTCTCTTTCCCATTCCCTGGCATCCCTCATTTGACTTTCTGTGTCTATGAATTTGACTTCTTTAGATACTTCCTATATGTGGAATCATACTGTATTTGTCTTTCAGTGACTGTCTTATTTTGGTTTGCATGTGAACTTCCAGGTTCATTCATGCTGTTGCATGTGTCAGAAGTTTCCTCCTATTTAACACTGAATAATATTCCATTGTATATACAAACAATGTTTTGTTTATCCATTTATCTGCCCAGGGACATTTGGGTTGCTTCCACCTCTTGGCTATTTTGAATAATGTGTGATAGAGGTGCACATTTTTAAAGGGAAGGGGGTAAAATATGTAGTTAGCATGGCACATGTGAAGTTGCAAAACAGGGAAATTATGACAAATAAATTGACAAAATTATCTGGAATCCTGAATTTTACATACAAAGGCACATCTATCATGGGGCTCATCAAGTTAAAACTTCAGGGCTCCTCATGTGTGGTCCCTTCCTCCCAGGTACCGATGCTCAGTTTGGGTTCAGAATTGTCTATTCTTTCACTTAGGGAAACTTCCCTGAAAGATGTCACTTTCAAGACCGCAAAACCCGCTTTACTTTTATGTGCGTGTATGTATTACACGTAGGCATTTCTTCTTATGTCTGTGTCCTCTACACGTGCCAGTTTCAAAGGAGATGCTTTGAAGAGAGTGGAGGACATGACAGCTGTAATTCCTATTTTCATTGTCACTTTAAGAGTATTTATGGCTATAATGTCAGAATTCTATGTAAGACATTTTTTAAGTGGTGATATGGTTAAGGTGCTAAAAAGGTTTGTGCATTTTTCTTTGTCTGCATATTGAAAACTTCACATTTATCATATATAAGAGATAATTTGGATAATTTTCTTCCTGAAAGCAGAAAGATATATTATTATTTCCTACAGGGGACAGAAAAGTACCTTTCTTCCCAGTACCTTTCCTGCGACACTTGATCTCACAATCCTACGATCCCATTGTATACTGTACCTTTTCTATTAAACATCATCCTTGAAGTTATAGTTTTTCTTTTTAATAAAATAACTACTACTGCATTTTTATTAACCTCTCACACTTCCCAAGCCACTTTGTGGAAGACAAATATTCAAAATAAGTCTCACATACATGTTTGCTTTTCAGAAAAATATACACACTGGTGGGAAGCTTAGAACCAACATAGAAGTATGGATACAAGTAAACACAGGTGAAGATTAAATTAAATGCCTATATCCAAGGGTTGATAGGATCAGATCTAAGTGTCTGAGTCTGTCAGAATCTACCAATGCAAAGTTAGGATGTATCCTCACTGTATAATATATTTCAAAACCAATTCAGGATCCTGTGTTAGAAATAAAAGATTCAAATGCTGGCTCAATAGCTTAAATGTGGAACTTTGATATCCCTGGGCTTCGGCATCTGTGTCCTCATTTGCAAAATAAATTTTATTTATTTCTATGGCACTTTTAGTTCTACTGTGATCAATGCTTAAAGCAGAGATTTATCATTCAGATCAAGTTCCAGGTAAGGGCCTCTTCCTTGATCCTAGGAAGCACCCACCTGTTGAACTTCGTCTTCTCCTTAGCGGAAAACTGCGAGACCACCGGCACCTTGTTAGTCTGTAGCACAGATGAGATATTTAGTTCAATGTTCCTCACCTCTAAGGCCCAACCATTTCCCCTTTACTCTTCTCCACTGCAAAGAGAGCCCAAGTAGATGGAGAAGAAATGAGCTGGCTCTTGAAACGGCATCAGTTTTAGGATAAGTACCAAAGATTAAATACATTCAGGCTATATTTTGAAGCACTTCACATGGGCCATGTGTGGACCAGGTGCTGGGGGAGATGATACAGAGACAAATGAAATCCTAGTCCTTCCAGCTGAGTGCAGGACTCAGATACACAGAGGTGGGTATAAGGAGAACACAGGAGAGGGAGAGTTAAGGGAGTCTCTGAGAGTTCTGGGTGGGTCATGAGATATCTGATTGAGAGAGAGACTAGGAGAAGAGCTAGGTTTGGAGAGGAAAATAGTGTATTTAGTCTCTCTTAGCTATCTCAGGTTTGAGTTTGAGAAAGTATCAATGAATTGAACAAACTGTAATATTATATAATAGAGGTTAATTTTTTCAAATTCTGGAGAGAAAGAAAGCTTTATTGAATAACTCCTTGATTCTGAACTTCACATTTATCTGGTGCTCAACATGTATTAACATGGTCAATACTGGGAGGTTAAATAATTTTGCTGTTAACCCTGATGTTTAGAGTTTAAACAAATATACCCAACAGCCAACTTCGGCAGAAGCATATAACCAAGGGAATAGCAAGTAGTATGAATTGGATTGCAGCGCCCCCCACCAGACACACACAAAAAAATGTTTTGAAGTCTTAACCCCTAGCACCTCAGAATATGACCTTATTTGCAAATGGGGTCACTGGTAGATGTAGTTAGTTTTAATATGTGGTCATACTGGAGTAGGATGGACCCCTTATTCAACATGACTGGTGTCTTTATGAGAAGACGGCCGTGTGGACAGAGACACAGGAGGATAATGCCATGTGGTGCTGAGGGTAGAGATTGGAGTGATGCAACTTCAAGGCAATGAATGCCAAAGATTGTTGGCAACCACCAGAAGCTGGGAAGAGGGAAGGAAGATTCTCCCCTGTGGATTTTCAAAAGGAGCTTGGCACTGCCAACAACTAAAGTTTGGACTTCAGGCCTCTCGAGCTGTAAGATGATAAATGTCCACTGTTAAGCCACCCAGTTTATGTCACTTATGACAGCCCTAGCAAACTAATATAGCAAGTAGGAGTAGGGGATGGAAAATTATCAGCATAAGGAAAACAGTCAAAAAACTAAAGTGAACCCTCTGTTAAATCCTTTATAGAGATGATCCTAACACTGGAAGTTACCCATGAAGAGAACACATCAGAAAGCTTCATGAAAGAACAACACAGAAACCAACCCTGAAGGACACCAATGGATGGGTAGAGTCTTTTGGGCTTTGGAGACTGCACAAATATAAGGGAATAGGCAAAAATGCACAGGGTCTTTGAGGGAACAGTGTATGCTGGTTACTGGAGGATGAAGGGACACTTACAATGAGAGAGGGGACTGGTCAGATGGGGCACAGGCAAACCAGGGCAGGAAAAAGAGAATGCTGAAGAGAGTGGAGCTGGAGCACAACCTCCCCAGAGCTGAGCTTTGGAAAGGTGAGTTGTGTCTGCGTGAGGAGACTGGATTGGAGAAGAAGCTAATTGGAAAGGTCAGTTAGGAGATGGCTGTAACAATCTGGAGAAGATGCAGGAGGGCCTTCCTGGCGCAAGTTGGCTGCAGGAGTGGAAGGTTAACTTACAATTGGCCATAGGAAGGAATTGGTCATCAGAGAGGAGTAAGGAATAGAGAGCAGTTCCAAGTCGATGTCATAAGGAGGTCAGAGATAACCGAAAGCTGGCTTGGGGCATAAATGAAGTGCTCCTGATATTCTCCTTTTGAAGAGCTAGTGGGCCATTGAGGGAGCAATGCTCAGCTAATGCTCAATGATGGAGTAAAGCTCAGAATTATAGGGAGAGGTTAGATATGCAAATTTTTACCACCCTAGATGTGGTCACTGGAAACATGGGAGAGACTGAGACCACCCAAAGAGAGAGGATCAAAAGTTGAGGAATGACCACTTTGGAAAAGGGAATCAAGCCAATTGCAGTAGTACATGCCTGTAGTCCCAGCCACTCAGGAGGCTGAGGCAGGAGGATCATGAGTCCAGGAGCTGGAGACCAGCCTGGGCAACATAGCAAGACCCTGTCTCTAAACAACAATGACAACAACAAAGGAATCAGAGGAAGCAGCTCTATAGCACAATTTTTCAAGAGGAGGTAGGGTTGAAGAGGCCCTGCTCATTTCTCTTTACGAAGTCATGGCAATGGATAAGATCTGAAAAATTCTTAGATGTATTTGGCCTTGCAGACAGCTCAATTGTGTTCACAAGCAGAAGCCAAATAAGAGCTCTCTCCATTTGCTCTGTAGGTTTTCTGGGCCTATTGAGAACATAAACATCACAAATCGTTTGTCTCAGGAAGGCTCTTTTATTAGACTGGACAACCCTAAGAATGGAAAATGCATCTGCCTTGGAGAGATGTCCTTGACAGTGGAACTGGATTTGATTTCTCCAAAGGAAATCCTTGCCAATGACCTCTTTTCCCTTGTATCCCATCCTTGCAAAGTTTTTAACCAACCTCCAGCCTATGGCTAACCCCACATGGGCTTGTGTGCTTCACAAAGTGTTTACTTCTGTTGATTTCAGGATGTGGTGGATCCTTTAAAAAGCAAGTTATTTTTTTATATTTGACCCGCTCAGTTGGGATGAGGATTAACCCCAGACGCTCACGAGGTTGTAAAAGGTCCAATTCAGTGTTTTAGCTTCACTTTAATGCACTCTTTTTTTTTTTTTTTTTTTTTTTTCTGTAGCTATGTAGCTAAGGAGAAAAGCCAGCAAATAAAGTTGGGAGATTAAGTACTCCCAGTGTTTCCAACCTAAGGCAGAAGCACCATAAATCTCAGAAGGAAAGCTATGCTCAGCCTGCAGCCAGCTCCACTGTGCTCACAGGCCACAGGGTTCTCTGCAGTTCAGATAAGGTGAAGATTGCTGATCCAAAAGCCTCATCTGACCTGATTTCCAGTTCCAGCTCCTGCAGTGACTGAAACATGGATTACTGGGAAGTGATTGCCTTGTGGGTACTGTTGGCTTTACTTTTAAATAGGTATGCATTTTACATAGTATTTAAACTTACGTTGGTTAAAGTGGACCGAGACAGAACATTGAAGATTTAATAAAACCTTAAAGAGGTTAATAGAATCCAAGCACTGCTGTGAACCCTGGAAGCAATCTCTGAGGCATACTTGGGTTAGTGATATTTTTACCTGAGCAAGAATTTTCCCATCAACACTTCACTCTTAAGGCTCTCTTGTATGGACGACATTAGTTTATGATATCTTTGAAAAGCAGTTTTTTGTTTGTATGACTCTTCTTAGATACACTTGAAAAATGATCCCAGATCAATGTGGACTCTAATGTTGCCCCCAGTGTTCATGACCTTGTTCCCTCACCCTCCCATGGGGCCTTTTCTCCTACAATCTCCATGAAGGAAGGCACTCTGCCCTGGTCTCGGCTCCTAGACCAGAGTTTTGCACAATGCCTGTGAGATTTCTTAAATACACTGTCATTCCAATATTCTAGAAACTCACTCACTCAATTTTGTCACAGAGAAAAGGTATGTTTCTGGTGCTTTTTTGCTTTGTTTTGCCAGGTAGAAAGCAAAGTCTCTTCCTTGCGCACTGAGGAGGGTCCCTGGTACATTCACCGCTTTCGCCCTGCACATTATCATCACAGGTAACTCTCATAAGAGCCCCAGGGAAGGCCTTCTCATCTCCACAGAATAGTAAACAAACAAACAAATGAACAACAACAAAAACCACCAGAAAACCAGATGTAGTGAAAGGCAATGCTAAGAAACCCTGCAGTTTTTCGTTGTGTCTGGTGTTTCCTGCTGGCCCATGGCATGGAGGCTGGGTTTGCTCTGGGAAGCTGGACATGCCACCCAGGACCGCCTCTTGTTTCTACAGATGGGAATTAGATAAACAGTCAGACCCAGAATGGTCTTCCACTGAAGTGTCCACGACTTAATCTCCTTTTGTTTCAGTCATGAAAGAGTGCCATCCTCGGCCAGTAATGGGAATAACAAGAGGAATTTTGGAACACATACTAAATCTCAACCATGACTCTCAGCAATATGCACACAGAGGTAGAATGGGGGTGAAGAGATTCATCACCTGCCACTCCGTTAGGGGTGGTGCAGCCAAAACCAAATCCACCTCTCTCCAACTCTTTCCCCAGTCAGTCAGGATGCAACTCCATGGGACAACACAGATGGAATTCTCAGGTCAGCCCAAAGCACGGAGTGGTGTCAGTAAGTGACAGCTCTTATGTTTTATTCCCACAGATCCCTGTTCATGAGGTGTAAGGACCAGAGAAGAGACTGGGAGCACCCATGAATATTTCATTTAACTTTTAGCTGTTTGTAACCAAGCTGCTTCCAAATGATTGCCATTTAATTTATAAATGCTCAAAATGCAATCTTCTAAACATTTTACTTGGCCATGTCATCTGAGATGCAGGTCAGTATCTGGTCCAAAGGTGACTCGATGCACAATCTTCCATTTTATGATGTCTGTGACTCTACCTGGCCTCAGCAGCTCCAGCCATCTCTGAGGTTCTAGGAAGAGAGCTAAGTTGACCTCTCCTGTCAGCAAGTGCTCTGGGGCCCTCTGGCTTCAACTCCAAAGGAACCTGGCACTCTACTCTGTCCCAAGAAGCAGCAGGGTTATTAGAAGACTATGATTATGCCCATAAGAATAAAATGGAACTGGCTTTTCCTATTTTATGAAAAAAAGTAACATTTAAGTTAGAAAGGGTCATAGGGAAGCTTCCTGAGTAGTTGGAAGGACTGGAGAAAGACTTTCCAGGAATGACACCAATTCCTGGCACAGATGAACAGTCAGCCGTCACACACAGCCACAGCTCAGCATTCAACATTAGGAACTCGGCTTGACTTGACTGATGCCGCCTTTAGCACTGACAGCTTCCTAAGCCTTGAATTTGACATGAAACTCCTGAGAAGCCATTACTGTAACTGCTGCCACTGTAGACAGCCTGCTCCTCTGCCCCAGCCAGCACAGACTAGTCCATGTTGCCCACTTCAGAACCAAAGTCCAGGCCCTGGACGACTATCAGCCAACATCACAGACCTGTGTCCCAGCTGCAAAGCAGGCTGAAAACATGAGTCACAAAGTCCACATGGAAGGGTCTCATCATCGGGGACACTGTGAAAGGTTAACAGAGAAATATGGATAAAGCACTAAAATATAAAAGGCAGTCAGGAGTACCACACATGACCAGAGCAGACTGTGGAATCCATAGAACTGGGCTGGCTCCCAACCCTGATTCCACACTTGATGTTTGATAAATGGTACTGAGTGTAACCCAATGGGTTCACTTTGCCCACTGCCCAGACAGAGCCAATTTATCAAGACAGGGTAATTGCAGTAGAGAAAGAGTAATTCACAGACAGCCTGTTGTGCAGAAGAAAAGGAATTTTTTTATTACTCAAATCAGTCTCCCTGAACGTTTGAGGATCAGAGTTTTTAAGGACAACTTGGAGGGTGGGTGGAAGCCAGTGAGCCTGGAGTGCTAATTGGTCAGGTCAGAGATGAAATCATAGGAAGTTGAAACTGTCTTTGTGCTTTGAGTCTGTTCCTGGATGGGGTCCACAAGATCAGACGAGCCAGTTTATCAATCTGGGTGATGCCAGCTGATCCATCAAGTTCAGGGTCTGCAAAATATCTCAAGCACTGATCTTAGGAGCAGTTTAGGGAGAGTCAAAATCTTGTAACCTCCAGCTGCATGACACCTAAACCATAATTTCTAATCTTGTGGCTAATTTGTTAGTCCTGCAAAGGTAGTCTAGTCCCCAGGCAAGAAGGGGATTTGTTTCGGGAAAGGGCTGTTCTTGCCTTTGTTTTAAATGATAAACTATAAACTAATGTCTTCCCAAAGTTAGTTCAGCCTACGTCCAGGAATGAACAAGGACAGCTTGGAGGTGAAAAGCAAGATGGAGTTGGTTAGGTCAAAGCTCTTTCCACTGTCTCAGTTACACTTTTGCCATGGCAGTTTCACACGTATTAGTATTCAGAGTTCAGGGCTCTCTTACAATGCCTTTCCCCATCTTAGGATTCAGGGCTGCTCTACAACATATTTTTTCCCTCTTTCAATCTGAAATTTATGGCTCAGCAGAGTAAAAGGGGCAAAGTAGACAGGAAGTCTTCTTTACTTTTTTAACTTTCTTTATTTTACTGTCATCCTTGATGCCACACCATACCCTCGGAGATGTTCCCTTAAACATCTCAGTCTTTTCTTGTATCAAGCACAACCACAAAACCCTTTTTTTATTATTAAAAATTTCCTATATTCTGACCTCATTCCTTACTTCTATTAAGCAATCAACTCCCACTCAAAAAAACGGTATTAGGCAAATGTGTGACACAATGTGTTTGAATTCTGTGCCTGGCATTATTAGCTACATGACCTTGACCAAGTCACCACCTTCTATTATGTCATCAGCAAAATTGCTGTAAGGTTGCCTGAAGATTTAAATGGGATAATTCATGTAGAAGTATCTAGTGCTTATTAGATTCTCAATAAAGACAGATTTCATTCCTCAATGTATGTAAAAGTATCTGGTACAGTATGCAGCATACAACAGGCACTTAAAACATGTGTTTAATATTTTCTGTGTTTTAAACTAAAAATTTAAAAATATCATTTGAAAATATGTCCACTTCACTTGAAGTCTCGCTGAAAACAAGAAGCAATGCAACATCACGTGTTCACATAAACCTGTGGATTTGGTCCTGTCTTAGTTCATTCAGGCTCTATAACAAAAGTACCATAGACTGGGTGGCTTTACCAACAAACATTTATTTCTCACAATTCTGCAGACTGAAAAGTTCAAAATCAAGGTGCCAGCAAATTTGGTATCTGAGGAGGGCCTGCTTTCTGGTTGCTAGAGGTCAACTTCTTGCTGTGTCACTACACAGTGGAAGAAGCAAAGAAGATTGCTTGGGCCTATTTTATAAGGGCACTAATCCCATTCATGAGGATCCACCCTCACAAGCTCATCCAACCCTAATCATCTCACAATGGCTCCACCTCCCATGATTATATGAATTTTGTGGGTACAAAATGTTCAGTCTATAACAGTCCCCATTTGCAGGAAAGAATTGAGGTTCTGAAAATGGAGAGAGAGTACCAAATTGGCCATGAATGAAAAATAAAAAAAAGAACAAACCAAACCCATGGTCTGTACTGACGTGAGTTGATGAATCACCTAGCAGTCTGAAGATGAACTGTCTGCAAAAGGTCAAGATAAGGTGGACTCCTACCAGGAGAAGATCGAGGAATGCAAATCTGCATTCCTTCAAAAACAAAAATAGGCCTGGGCTACAGCAAGATGTGATTCTAAGGACTTGAAGATTAAATTGTAAAATCCCTTCTAGAGAAACTCTCTTCAACAGCTAGGGATAATAATATGTTCCTGAAGTCAAAACTGACTTGAAAATCTGTAGGCATTGCAAGGACTCCTCACTGAAATGAGAGACCCACACATTTTATTTCTATAGCTCCTGGATCATTATGCAATGTATGGGAACATAGCTCAGAACACTAAGCCAACACCAAGGGGGAAAATCAGCAGATTCAACCATGTGACCTTGATCCAGAGCATCAGTATGACCTCTGTATGTGGGATGGATCAGGACATTTATCATCAGAAAGGAAGCCATAGTATTTCATCGGTTTTGATATTGGTATCAATGAATGTGTAAATTGATTTATCAGGCCTATTACTTTTTGTCAGCTCTTTCTTTTTAATCTTGAAATAAATCTTAGTATATAACAATGTTCTAGGCTTCTGGCTATAATAGACCTTGTGCTTTTCCTATGTTACATACAAGAAAAGAGATACCTGATTATCAGAAAAAAATATATTTTCTGATGATTCACAAAGTCACAAGTTCTGGGAAAGTGAAATAGTTTTGAAATAAGTAAAAATTTGGTGATGAGTACAGGATTTGGCCAAATGACAAGATAATTTGTGGGTGAAGAAGTTCCTGGATCTTGGATTGGAATAGAGTTAGGTTATGACTTAGTGGGCCCTTGTTGTGTTTAATATGTGACTCAGAGCCTGTTAATCTTGCTGTGTTGGGTTTCTCTGGGAGAAATAGCATTTGTGATTCATTGTGGACCTAAGAATTTTCTTATTTTTAATCATATTGGGAAAGTTTTTTCAATAACCATCTTGATGTTTTATTCCATGGCAACACTGTCTTACTACAGCCACAATGTTGGGACCTTCTTGTCTTATCTTTAAAACAAAAATAAAAATTCTTTACATCTGGTTTAGTCTAACATGAAGTGTTTACATTTCCTGGAAGGAATTAGTGTATCTATGAACTTTGCATCACACATTAAACAAACTATGCCCCTTGCACAATAAGATTAGTATTGGCAAAATGAATTGATATAAAAAGATTTTTTAAAAACAAGAAATTAAAGTTTTTAAAAATAATTTACAATGAGACTTACAAAAAATTTAGGAATTTTGTTTTAAAATAATTCACAATGGAACTTGGAAAACTGTATACTTGAAATACCACATATGTAATTCCTGAGATAATATATGTATATTTGTACAAATCTTTTTGAAAGAGCAAAATCAATTTGAATTTAGTAATTTAAGATTATTGGACACAAAAGTGGCCTTGTTTTGATGGACTTTATTTTTGGGAGTAATGTAAAACTCATAGCAAAATTGAGTGACAAATGTAGAGATTTTTCCATAAACCTCCTAATCCACACTCCCTACCCCCACAGACTCCCCACTACCAACATCTCCCATCAGCGTGGAACATTTGTTACACTTGATGAATCTACAATGACCCAACATTGTTAACCAAAGTTCACTCCTGATGTACATTCTGTGGATTTGGAGAAATGTATAATGACATGTATGCACCATTACAGCATCATACAGAAGAGTTTCACCGCTTTAATATTCCTCTGTATTCTGCCTATCTGAACTAGCTTTTATTTATTTATTTTGTTATTACCATATGTGTATTTATTGTAAACTTCCAATAATATGGAAATAGCAAAAGTAGAAAGTCAAAGATCTGTACAGTCTCTCATGTTCCCATCACCCCGGCAAAGATAATCTCAACTGAAATTGAATCATAATTTCTCCAGCTTCATAATCTTTGGCCTTAAAAACTTTTTGTGTGTACTGTACAAAAATATCTAACTATGGGATGTCATGAATATATTCTTCCACATTTTCTTTTATGAGCTTTTCCATTTCTCTCTTCTTTCTTCAGAGAAAAATAGAGATCAGGACCTATGTATCTCCACAGAGAGATTCAATTGTTCTAGTGCCATTAGTTAAAAAAGATTTCACCTTTTTTGCTGAGTTGATGTGGTACATTGATCAAAATTAAATAGACTGTTCTGATTTCACCTCAGGCTTTTAAATACTCAAAAGTTGGCATTCCCTTTTTCACAACAAAAAAAATTTAACAGATAAAAATGAACAATTTGACTTTGACCCATTAGAGAGTGAAGTCACAGGAAAAACCACCATCTAGAAACCTGAGAAGATAAGTGCCTGTAAAATATACAATGTATGAAAAAATAAATTTTATATGTGAAGAAAAATAAAAACAGATTCCTTTTTTTTTTTGAGACAGAGTTTTGCTCTTGTTGCCCAGGCTGGAGCGCAATGGCAGGATCTCAGCTCACCACAACCTCTGCCTCCTGGGTTCAAGCGATTCCCCTGCCTCAGCCTCCCAAGTAACTGGGATTACAGGCATGTGCCACCACACCCAGCTAATTTAGTATTTTTAGTAGAGACAGGGTTTCTCCATGTTGGTCAGGCTTGTCTCAGACTCCTGACCTCAGGTGATCCACCCTCCTCAGCCTCCCAAAGTGCTGGGATTACAGGCGTGAGCCACAGCATCCAGCCCAGATTCCCTACTTTTCACCACATTCCCTAGTGGATTCCAGCATATTAGAGGTTTGAATATAAAATATAACAGGGTAAAGTTAATATAATAAGTTAATAGAATAAATTGTAGGATTATATTTTTGACTCCCAGATGAAAATCCATAAAGTAAAATATTTATTAATTTTATTAAATGAAAATTAAATTTCTATTTAAAATTAAGGATGTAGACTTCCATTTTCAATTCTGACATGTAACAGATGGGAAGTCATCACCTCTGTCCTTAACAGCAAGAAAAAAGCTGGACAATGTAAAAATCAGTGACCTTTCCTGGACCCATCAAATAAACGAGATCACAGAGCAAACAACCACCTCAACATATGGAGCAGTACATGCATCTAAAGAGATAAAGCAGATGAGATCTGTTTATCTAAAGAGAAAACCGTGATACCCCATAATCCTGTAGGAACATGAAACTAGAGGCTGAGTGTGGGCTGCACGAGGGCGAGAAGTTCCTGAGTCATCAGTCACAGGTGGGTCACACTTTCTTAAGCTTTTTTCCATATACTCCACCAACCCACACTCTCATAAGAGGACTCCCCAACTCCTCTCTCCCCTCTCCACTTTCTCTCTTTTTTCCTTCCCTACCCTGGCCTCACCTCTCTCTGGCCCTGGCAGTAAAGGGGAAGAGTGGGCATCATGAAATCTTGTCTAACCTTTCTTCCTTACAATACAGAAGGCTTAATTCAGGTGATTCCCCAAGATAAGAGTGAAATTTAGTCCCAACTCAGGGGAGAGAACTCTACGCTGTTTCAATACTGCTCAAAATGCCCTTCCTCTGTCACCTTGGGCAAGAAAATAAACACACACACAAAAACATAATTTATAAAGAGAAGGCTCCAAAGGCACAGATTTCAAAGGTTGTTAGCTACATGCAAGGAATGAATTAGATTGCAAGGAAAGTTTTAACCCTGAATGAGGGATCTTTGAAGGCCTGCACCCTCAAGGTAGCCCATTATGTACCCCAAAGGCTGTAAATTTATCAAAAGATTAGAGAATTCTTCTCTTCAAACACACATAGCCTAGAAATATGTTAGTAAACTTTTAGTAAAAATAACACTAGACTAAAGCTAAGAGAAGGGCAAGAAAGTCACTCTCTCTGAGGGCTAGAACAAATGGAAGCCACAAAACCAAGAGAAGAGGAAAAACCAGGGACAATAGAGAAACTGCATGCCTCTACTGCCTGTAGGAATAAGAAACATCAAACAGCCCAACTCTTAAAGGCTTATTTAATCTCAGTATTTATCACCCTACACAACAAAAAGTTTACAAACCATGCTAAAAAGGTAAACACAGTCTAAAGAAACAAAACAATTATCAGAACCAAACAGCAGTATGGCATAGATGTTGGAATTATCAAACAAACATGGAATGTAATATGATGATGATTAATAACACATATAAAGAGGTTAAAGGAAAAATATAGATAACACACAGGATGAGATAGATAATGCCGGCAGAGATAGAAACTCAAAGGAGTCAAAAGAAAATGCTAAATATTAAAAACACAGTAACATAATAAAGAACAACTTTGATGGGCTGAATTATTCAGTAGAGCCAACTGTGACAAGGAAATAATAACTAAAAATTAAGGTTGGTTAATAGAAATTATCTCAACTTAAACACAAAGAAAAATTAGAAAGAAAAAGAATATCAAACACTGTGCTAAAATATTAAGTGGTTTTAATATTCATATAATTGAAATACTAGGAGAATATAAAAGAGAGAACAAGACACAGAACACATATTTGAAAAAAATGGCCAACTTTTTTCCAAATTGATGACAGATGGACACCAAACTACACATCCCAAAAGCTTACTAAGCAAGATAAATACACACACACAATCAGACATATATTTGAAATTCAGAAAAGTTAATTGACCACATATTTTATGTTTTTGGACTTTTTATTATGTTCCATTGTCTATTTGTCTATTATGTCAATATCTAATAGTAATGATTATTTTACCATTAAGATAAATATTGTATAATCACTTCAACTTTTTCTTTTGCAAGATGGTTTTGTCTATTCTACATTCTTTAACTGTTATCTATATACTTTAGAATTAGCTAGCTTGCCAAATTCTGCAAAAAAAAAGACTGCGAGAGTTTTATGTTTATGTTCAGTCTACAGATTGATTTTAGAATAGATATCCTAAAAAACAGAGTTTTATAATCCATGAGCATGGTATATCCATCTATTTATGTCTTAATTTCTCTCAAAAATATTTTATGTAGAGAGAACTGGCACATGCTCTGTTAGGCTTTTATTTTCCATGTAGTTTGTACTATAAATGCAGAAGAGCTAAACTAACATTTAAAATAATAACTTTTACTCTTTTAACATTTTTAACTCTTTTAACAATAACTTTTAACATTACTCTTTAAATACATTAGATTCTTGTTTTTCCTTTTAGTTACATTTTTCTGATTATGCATGTGACCATATACAGGCATACCTCCAAGATAATTCAAGTTCAGTTTGAAACCACGGCCATAAAGTGAACATTCAAATACAGTGAATCAGATACATTTTTTTGTTTCCCAGTGCATATAAAATTTATATGTACACAGACTGTAGTCTATCAAGTATTCAATAACATAATATTTGAAAATCAAAGCATAATTAAAATATACTTCTTTTTTGAGACGGAGTCTTGCTCTGTCGCCCAGGCTGGAGTGCAGTGGCCGGATCTCAGCTCACTGCAAGCTCGGCCTCCCGGGTTCACGCCATTCTCCTGCCTCAGCCTCCTGAGTAGCTGGGACTACAGGCGCCCACCACCTCGCCCGGCTAGTTTTTTTTTGTATTTTTTAGTAGAGAGGGGGTTTCATCGTGTTAGCCAGGATGGTCTCGATCTCCTGACCTCGTGATCCACCCATCTCGGCCTCCCAAAGTGCTGGGATTACAGGCTTGAGCCACTGCGCCCGGCCAATTAAAATATACTTTATTACTAAAAATGTTAACAATTATCTAAGCCTTCAGTGAATTGTAATATTTTTGCTAGTGGAGGGTCTTGCCACAACATTGATGCCTGCTGACTGATCAGGGTTGTGGTTGCTGAAGGTTGGAGGGGTTGTGGCAATTTCTTAAAATAAGACAACAGTAGAGTTTGTCACTTTCATGGACTCTTCCTTTTACAAAAGATTTCTCTGTGGCATGCTATGTTGTTTGATAGCATTTTACCCACAGTAGAATCGATTTCGAAATTTCGGTCAATATTCTAAAACCCTGCCACTACTTTACCAACTAAGTTTATGTAATATTCTAAATCCTTTGTTGTCATTTCAATGATGTTTACAGCATCTTTACCAGGAGTAGAGTCCATATCAATAAACCACTTTATTGGCTCATCCATGAGAAGCAACTCCTCAACCGTTCAATTTTATCATGAATTTGCAGCAATTTAGTCACATCTTTGGGCCCCACCGAATAACAGCATATCTGCTTATGGCATGGCTTATCGAATATTTTAAATTTTATATTTTAATATTTTTATGATTTTATAATTCTAGTTCTCTGGCTATTTCCTTTACATCTGTAGTAACATTCTCCACTGAAGTCTGGAAGCTCCCAAAGTCATCCATGAGGGTTAGAATCAACCTCTTCTGAACTCCTGTTAATATTAATATGATTTAACTCCTCCCATTAATCAAAAATGTTCTTAATGGCATCTAGAATGGTAAATCTTTTCCAGGAGGTTTTCAACTTATTTGGCCCAGATCCATCAGAGGAATCACTATCCATGGCAGATATAGCCTCACAAATTTATTTCTTAAATAATAAGACTTGAAAGTCAAAACTATTCTTTGATCCATGGGCTGCGGAGGGTGTTGTATTAGCAGGCATGAAAACAACATTCATCTCCTTATACATCACCATCAGAGCTCTTGGGAGACAAGGTGCATTGTCAGTGAGCAGTAATATTTTGAAAGGAATCTTTTTTTTTTTTTTTTTCTGAGCAGGAGTCTTCAACAGTGGGCTTACAATGTTCAGTAAAACATGCCATAAGCCCATATGCTGTTATTCACTCTTTGTTGTTCCATTTACTGAGCATAGACAGAGTAAATTTAGCATAATTCTTAAGGGTCCTGAGATTTTCTGAATGGTAAATGAGCATTCAATTTAATGCTCAACTTGGCCTCAACCTAAAGTCACCAGCTGTTATCAATCAGTCCCTAATAAAACAGTCAGTCAGTCCTTTGAAGCTTTTTTTTTTTTGACAGAGTTTTGCTCTTGTTACCCAGGCTGGAGTGCAATGGTGCGATCTCCGCTCACCGTGACCTCCGCCTCCCAGTCAAGCAATTATCCTGCCTCAGCCTTCCAAGTAGCTAGGATTACAGGCATATACCACCACGCCCGGCTAATTTTGTATTTTTAGTGGAGATAGGGTTTCTCTATGTTGGTCTGGCTGGTCTTTGAAGCTTTGAATCCAATCATTGACTTCTTCTCTCTAGCTATGACAAACCTGGATGGTATCTTCTTCTAATAGAATGCTCTTTGTCTATACTGAAAATCTGCTTTTTTAATGTGGCCACCTTCATCGATGATCTTAGCTAGATCTTCTTGATAACTTGCTGCAGGTTCTACACCAGCGTTTGCTGCTTCACCTTGTATCATTATGTCATAGAGACAGATTATTTCCTGAAAACCTCGTGAACTAACCTCTGCTAGCTTCCAACTTTTTTTCTGCAACTTCCTCACCTCTCTCAGCCTTCATAGAGTTGAAGAGAGTTAGAATCTTGCTTTGGATTAGGCATTGGTTTGAGGGAATGTTGTGGCTGGTTTGATCTATTCAGATTACTCAAACTTTCTCCATATCAGCAATAAGGCTGTTTCACTTTCCTGTCATTCATGTATTGTCTTGAGTTTACTTTTAATTAACTTCAATAACTTTTTCCTTTGCACTCATGATTTGGCTCACTGTTAGGAAGAAGAGGCTTAGCTTTTGCCCTATCTCAACTTTTGATATGCCTTCCTAAGTTTAATCATTTCTAGCTTTTGATTTAAAGTGAGAGACATGCAACTCCTCCTGTCACTTAAACACTTCAAGGCCATAAGAAGGTTATTAGTTGGCTGAATCTCCATATTGTTTTTTGTCAGGGAATAGGGAAGCCCAAGGAGAGAGATAGAGATGGGGAATGGCCAATGGGTGGAGCAACTCAAACACACACAACAGTTATCAATTAAGTTGGTTATCTTATGTGGGCATGGCTTGCGGTATCCCAAAACAATTACAATTGTAACATTAGAGATCACTGATCACAAACCATCATAACAGATATAATAATGAAAAAGCCTGAAGTATTATGAGAATTACTAAAATGTGGCTCAGAGACACAAAGTGAGCGTATGTTGTTGTTAAAATGATGCTGATAGACTTGTTTGATGCAGGCTTGCCACAAACCTTCAATTTGTGAAAAACGCAATACTTGCTAAGTGCAATAAAATAGTGGATATCTGCACAGCTCTATCTCTCTGTTTTGAAAGATTACAAAATATTACTCCATATGAATGCGTTACAATATATTTAACAGTCTAAGGAGCTGGTTGTGGGCTTTTTGTGGAAAAGGTAAAAGAGAAATTGCTGTGACTTTAGTGCAAGTGTTATAGCATGTGGCCACTCTCCTAGTGTGAAAAGGATTTGTGGAGACACAGTGATTTTGTGATCTTTCATATGGAGATAATCCATAGGAACTGGGCTTGGAGCAAACTATTCAGTTGCTGGCACACCTGGGTTCACAATTCATTGCTAGCACTTGCTGACTTGCTGATCCTTGAAAAAAATCTCCTCATTTCAACTCAGTTTTTTATCCAGAAAACATGTCATTAGGTTTTCCCTAGAGTGGGATGAAATTATGGGTTCATGAACTGTTCTCTCTACGACATGAATGAACTGCAGAAGTACAAGATTGTCATTATTTTAGTTGTGTTTTTGTTCTGAGGGGTTGTTATGTGATCTCAGCTTACTCAGAATCTACAGTTTATCACTTGATAAATGAAAAAGAGCTTTAAACCCAATTCATTCTTCACACTAATGCCTGCATGCTTTTCATACCTATATCTGTGTGTCTGTATATATATGCATGTGTATAAAACCACATATATAGAAAAATATATATATATATGTCTTTCCTATCTTTTCCTTTCTTTCTATGTTACCATTTTAAGTGAAAAGGGCCAACTAACACAGAGAGGCAACACAGTGACTAAGAGTTGATTAGGTCCCTTGGTTATTCTTGTGTCTTAGAATCTGATTGCTTTCTTTCCACATCTGGTGCAAGTTTTGGTTCATTTGAAAAGTGTAGTCTCTGGAGGCTGCGATACTCTCACTTAGTCCTAGATGTAATGCAATTTCTTTCTATTCCTCTTGAACCTCCTGAGCTATCACTCATAGAGGGGCTGCTATAATTCTGTGCTCATGAGTCATTGCAGAAATACTGTAAATGGCATGGTAAAGACTGGTGGTATCCATGAATACTGTGTGTGTCTCCCCTGCCCTCAGCATGCTCCATTGTTCCACTGGCATCACTGAAAAAACACAAGTGCAAATGCAAAATTACAGGCAGCCTTTGCTTTGTACAGTTCTAATGTTCATGCCTATCAATTACTACCATTTAATTACACCAGCCCCACAAAACACACTTCAAGTTTCAGCTACCCTGGTACATTAACTGCGAATGATTTCAGTCTACAAATCACTGTGTAAATAACAGATGCGCATCGTGATCATTGACCAATCACATTGCTTCTTCCAAAGTCAGTCAGTTATTGGTCCCTGCAGCTCTGCTTTCACATACAAACAGCAAAGTAAGCAGTTGTATTGGCACCTTATCGCCCCATGATGAACACGTGTGATATTTGAAAAAGTTGGCTCATGAAAAGAAGGAATTAGCCCACAACAATGCAAATGCAGCAAAGAAATCAAAAGTGGTAGTGCTGGAAGTGAAATTTGAATGGAAAGAAAATTGAGTTGCAGAACACATAGCTGTCCTTGGGAAAGTTGACCCTGCCACTGTTCAGGAGCCAATTTGTTAACAGACATGAAGAAAATGGTTATGATGACAAAGAGGGAGATGTAATAGGGGAAGTGATGCTGCCATAAAGAAATTGACATTTAAGAATCTCTCAGAGATATCGAACAACACTAAAAATGTAAAAGTATTGTTCAATCTACTCTTGATGAGTTTTGTATAAGGAGAAAAACATTTAAATTCTCAATGTGTTTAATATTTTGAATTACAGTGCACTAAGTAAATATTATTTTTACTATTTATTTTCTGCTTACTACACATTTGTAACTGATGGGAAGGGAGTTTTTAGGATTTTGACAAAAAATGTAAAAAGTAAAGAATCATTTCCCCAAAGATAGATGAAGATCACTTTACACAATTTCCACTTGCACAGTCATCTTTCAGATCCTGTATTACTGTACAACGTGAGGATTGTGTGTATGAAGGATTTCAAAGAGGCAACAGCAGAACATTGCACCACAAGCAGGACCCTTATGAGTGTAAGACCCATGCAACTGCTTCACCAAAGGCCTACCTTTGATCTTTCTGTGTATGGTACTTGAATTTTCTTTTGTTAGTATATAAAAAAGGCCTCCATGAATCTGGCCCTGCTCTGGCACTGCATTTCCCACTGCTCCCTTCCGTGCACTGTGGGCCAGTCCACAGTGCAGCATAGCTTGCCTCTGGTCTTCATTGCTGCATGCATCAGTACACACCTTGCAAGGCTGGTACAAAGCAGACCAAGATAAACTATGTCAAGACTCTAAACTATGCACAGTGCTCTGGCAATCAGAGCACTGTGGCATGATTATGGCCTTCTTAAAGTCATGAACTCCTCCATCTTCCCCATTCCACCTCACCTTTCCCACCCTTTAAACAACCCCTCAACCTCCAAAACCAAACATAAGGCTTTTCTCTTCTTAGAAATTTGCTCTGACTTCCTCCAGGTGAAGTGACCACTTCTTCTTTTGTACTACTACATACCAGCACTGCACATAATAGGGCCTAAACTCATACTGCAGCCTACAGATAAGCAGGAAAACAGACATCTACTCATTATGATGAAAAGCCAATTTGGATGAAGAACACCAAAATTTACTGAGCTTTCTGCTCAACTTTCTGCCAGGCACCACAGTGGGCCACTTTGCTGTCGGTTTTGCATGTATGCTTAAAACCACGCAAAGTAGATGCTATTAGCATTCTTATTTTTGACACGAGGAAAACAAAATCCAGATGGTTACATAACTTCCTGAGGGGGGGCGGTGGTCACACGGGTAGCAGTTCAGCTGGTTATAGGAAAGGGAAGAAGTAAAAAAGATTTCCATGGGAAACTTATGGGAAAGACACATGTTTTATTACCTGGATTTAAGAGTTTTCCAGGCCAAAATTCCTGCAACCAGTGTTTTTCAGACTGGAGGTTTAAAGCTTCCATTTAGAAAATTAGAAAATAAGATCACTTTAACTACATCTTATACAGACACTAAAAGACAGCAGACCTTCTGAGTTTGAGGCAGGACTCTGGAGGACTCTTTAGGCTGCATGTACCCTCACTACCCACTGCCTATAGCCCCTCCCCAAAGTAAAACACACACATTCACACACCCCCACACACAATATTTTTGGCCTTGATTGCTAAAGAGAAAATTTTTGAAAATCTAATTTTGCCGTCCTAAAATAGAATGTGGACAATCATTGTACATTTACCTAGGTAGTGAAGAATATCCCAAAAGTACCTTGAAGGAAAATCATGTCCATTTTTCTCAGCAACTGTGACATTGAACCATCTGCCACTATACTTATTCAGTTGAGATTAAATATATTAAATATATTTTTAAGGAATACCTAAGAAAGATCTATATATCCTTGAAGTACTACTTAAATTCAGACCATCAGAAAATTTTGTGTTGGGAATGTGTCTTTTCACCTTCCATACAATTGCATTTCCTGAGCTGCATTTAGGAGGTGAGGTAATATGACTCCTTATTTATTCCTGAATTGTTAGAATCTGAGAAATAATATAAGAAACAGCCCCATGAGACTCAATAATTTTATTAATGTTGTTGGGGATTCATTTGATTGTTTAACATGTACTGAGTTCCTGACCAGCCTGGCCAACATGGCGAACACCTGTCTCTACTAAAAAAAATACAAAAATTAGCTAGGCATGGTGGCATGTTTCTATAATCCCAGCTACGTGGGAGGCTAAGGCAGGAGAATCACTTGAACCCAGGAGACAGAGGTTGCAGTGAGCCAAGATCACACCACTGCACCACTACACTCCAGCCTGGGTGACAGAGCAAGACTTCATCAAAAAAACAAACAAACAAACAAACAAAAACATATATTGAGTTCCCACTATGTACTCAGCACTCTGCTAGGGTGTAGATAGAAAAAGAGAAAGTGGTAGACACAATCGTCCCTTGACTGGTGGTGTTAATTGCCTGACAATCACAACAGTGGCTCTAATAGTGACACTCAGTCTGTCTTGGTGAGCAGAGTAAAGGCCTCTGTAAGGAAGTGGCATATAAGCCAAGTGCTGAAAGATGAGTAAGAAATAGCTGGATTTAAGGATCATGGGACTCATATGGGAATGCTTTTCTTTTAATGAGGATTTGATGATCTTTTTGAGAAATCTGTGGGAGAGAGTTCATTCCCCAAGATTAGGAATGGTGGCTAATTTGTTTGGATTGATATGGAAACACAGTAGTGAATGATTTTTTAGTGGAAGTTGGTTTTTCATTTTTGTGCCAGTAAATTAGCACAGAGACTTCCTACCAAAATAAATAAATAAATAAACTAGACTTCATAAATTTAAAAGTTGTGTACATGAAAGGACACTAAGACCCAGGACACGATGGTTTCACTACTGAATTTTACCAAACATTTAAAGAAGATATAATACCAATCCTACCCAAATTATTCCAAAAATTAGAGGGGAGGGAATACTTGCAAACCTATTCTATGGGGCCAGTATTATCCTGATACCTAAATCAGATTTTTAAAAGTCACATAAAAAAAAGAAAGAAAGAAAACTACAGGCCAATATCTTTGATGAACATTGATGCAAAAATCCTAATAAATACTAGCAAACTAAATTCAACAACACATTAGAAAGATCATTTATTAGGACTGAGCAGGATTTATGCAAGGGTGGCAAGGATGGTTCAACATATGCAAGTCAATCAATGTGATACATCATATCAACAGAATAAAGGATAAAAGATCATTTTAATTAATGCTAAAAAAATTGATAAAATCCAACATCCCTTCATGATTAAAAAAAACAAAAACAAAAACAATGAAAACTTGACTGGGTGCGGTGTCTCACACCTGTAATCCCAGCACTTTGGGAGACCGAGACGGGCAGATCACGAGGTCAAGAGATCGAGACCATCCTGGCTAACACAGTGAAACCCCATCTCTACCAAAAATACAAAAAATTAGCTGGATGTAGTGGCAGGCACCTGTAGTCCCAGCTACTCGGGAGGCTGAGGCAGGAGAATGGCGTGAACCTGGGAGGTGGAGCTTGCAGTGAGCCTAGATCATGCCACTGCACTCCAGAGCCTGGGTGACTGAGCGAGACTCCATCTCAAAAAAACAGAACAAAACAAAAACAACAAAAACCTCTCAGAAACTGAATATAGAAGGAACATACCTCAACACAATAAATGTCATATACAACTACTATCATACTAAATGGGGAAGAACTAAAGCCTTTCCTCTAAGATCTGGAACAAGACAAGGATGCCCATTGTCACCATTCTTATTCAACATAGTACTGGAAGTCTTACCCTGAGCAATCAAAAAAGAGAAAGAAATAAAGAGCATCTAAATTGGAAAAGAGGAAGTCAAGGTATATTTGCTTGCAGATGTATGATCTTATATTTAGAAAAACCTAAAGACTGCACAAAAACTATTAAAAGTGATAAATTCTTTAAAGAAGCAGGATACAAAATCAACATACAAACATCAGTAGCATTTCTATATGTGAACAATCTGGAAAATAAATCATAAAGTAATCCCATTTACAATAGCTATGAATAAAATAAAATACCAAGGAATTAACTGAAGAAGTAAAAGATCTCTACTATGAAAACTATAAAACATTGTTGCCAGAAATTCAAAAGAGTGCACGAGAAATGGAAAGATATTCCATGTTCATGAATTGGAAGAATCAATATTGTTAAAATATTCATACTACCCAAAACAATCTACAGATTCAATGCAATCCCTATCAAAATACCAATGGCATTCTTCATAAAAACAGAAAAAAAAAATCCTAAAATTTATATTGAAGTACCAAAGACCCAAAATAGCCAAAACTCTCCTGAGCAAAAACAACAAAACTGAAGGAATCATATTACCTGACTTCAAATTATACTAGAGCTATAGTGACCAAAATAGCAGAGTACTGGCATAAAAGTAGACACATAGACCAATGAAACAGAATACAGAACCCAGAAATAAATCTATACATTTACAGTAAACTTATTTTTTAATAAAGGTGCCAAGAACATAGGTTGGGCTTGGAAAGCTGGATATTCATATGCAGAAGAATTAAACCAGATCCCTATCTCTCTCACACACAAAAAAATTAAATCAAAATGAATAAAAGACTTAAATCAAGAGTGTCTAATCTTTTGGCTTCCCTGGGCCACACTGGAAGAAAAAGAAAGGTTTGGGTCCACATATAAAATGCACTAACACTAACAATAACTGATGAAGTAAAAATAAATAAAGTTTTAGGAAAGTTTACAAATTTGTGTTGGGCCTCATTCAACGCTGTCCTGCACTGCATGTGGCCCATGGGCCATGGGTTGGACAAGCTTGACTTAAATCTAAGACCCCAAATTGTAAAACTACTACAAGAAAACACTGGAGAAGCTCTCTAAGACATTGGTCTAAGAGAAGTTTTTTGAGTAATACCCTACCAGCACAGGCAACCAAAGCAAAAATGGACAAATGGGATCATATCAAGTTTAAAAACTTCTGCACAGCAAAAGAAACAATCAACAAAGTGAAGAGACAACCCATCAAATGGGAGAAAATATTTGCAAACTATCCACCTGACAAGGGATTAATAACCAGAATATATAAGGGGCACAAACAACTCAATAGGAAAAAATCTAATAATTTGATTTTAAAATGAGCAAAAGCTCTGAATAGACATTTCTCAAAAGAAGACATACAAATGGCAAGCAGGTATATGAAAAGGTGTTCAGCATCATTGATTATCAGAGAAATGCAAATCAAAGCTATAATGAGGTCTCATCTCACCCCAGTTAAAATGGCTTTTATCCAAAATGCAGGCAATAACAAATGCTGGCAAGGATGTGGAGAAAAGAGAACACTCATATACTGTTAGTGGGAATGTAAGTTAGTACAACCACTATGGAGAACAATTTAGGGATTCCTCAAAACATTAAAAATAGAGCTACCATATAATCCAGCAATCTCACTGCTGGGTATATACTCAAAAGAAAAGGAATCAGTATTATTGAAGAGATATTTGCACTCCCATGTTTATTGCAGCACTATTTAGCCAAAATTTGGAAGCAACCAAGTGTCCATCAACAGGTGAATGGATAAAGAAAATGTGGTACATATACACAATGGAGTACTATTCAGACATAAAAAAAGAACGAGACCCTATCATTTGCAACAACATTGATAGAACTGGAGGTCATTATGCTAAGTGAAATAAGGCAGTCACAGGAATACAAACTTAGCTCGTTCTTACTTATTTCTAGGAACCAAAAAAATTAAAACAATTGAACTCATGGAGAAGGAGAGTAGAAGAATGGTTACCAAAGGCTGGTAAGGATAGTGGGTGGGTAGAGGGGAAGCAGAGATTGTTAATGGGTACAAAAATATAGTTATATAGAAGGAATAAGGTCTAGTATTTGATAGCACAACAGGGTAACTAAAGTTAACAATAATTTATTGTACATTTAAAAAAACTAAAAGAGTATAAGTTGATTGTTTGTAACATAAAGAAGGGATAAATGCTGAGGTGATGTATACCCCATTAACCCTGATGTAATTATTACTCATTGCATGCTTATATCAAATATCTCATGTACCCCATAAGTATATACACCTACCATGTACCCATAAAACTTAAATTTAAAAATATATAAATAAATAAAATAAAATAAAATAAAACTGAAAAACTCCCAGAAGATCAGATATATAATTCCCCTCTACACACACACACAAAAGGACACTATCAAGAAAATGAAAATAATCTATGGACTAAGAAAGAATATTTGCAATTCACATGTGATAATGAGCCTGTATCCAGAATAAATAAAGAATTCTTACAACTCAATAACAAGAAGATAAACAGCCCAACTAAACAAAATGGGCAGAGGATTTGAATAGACATTTATCCAAACAAAACAAACAAATGGCCAATAAGCACATGAAAAGATACTCAATATCATAGTCATCAGGCAAATGCAAATCAAAACACAATGAGCTATCACTTTACACCCACTAGGATAGCTATAATCAAAAAGACAAATACGAGTGTTGGTGAGGATGGAGAGAAATTGGAACACTCATACAGTGCTAGTGGGAATGTAATACAGTGCAGCCAATTTGGAAAACAATTTGGCAGTTTCTCAAAAAGTTAAACATCAAGTTTCCATATGACTCAGCAATTCCACTCCTGGAATTTCTACTCAAGAGAATTAAAAACATATGTTCCCAAAATAACTTGGACATGAATACTTATAACAGCATTATTCATAGTCATCAAAAAGTGAAAACAACCTAAATGTCAATTAACTGATAAACCGATAAACAAAATATACTGTATTCATACAATAGAATATTATTAAACCATCAAAAGAAATAAAGTGCTGATTTCCACATTTCCACAAAAGTGCACACACTGCCTTTTGATTCACAGGCTCGGGCTTTGTCCAGAGAGTTGCAGAATAAAACACCTCAAGAGGGCGCTCTCCAGCCAGGTGATCCAGGTCCACAGACAGGTGAGGCTGTTTTGGGTCTGCTTCCCAGTCTTCAAAGGATTGATGCTCTGAAAAGTCTGACTCATGAGTATGATATTTCAGTTTTAATAGTGAGCCTTAATCGTCAATTCATTTTGCTTTCTGGATATTTCTTTAGGTAAGTTTACCAGGCTAAGGCACTTTATTCCCCGAGCAAAAAGCTCTTTCTGGAGGAAGTGCTTAAAATCAACAGAATTACATAAGAGAAGGCCACTAGTGAATACAACAGGATTAAAGTAAGTTTTAGAGCAACATTCCACTACAGATTTTATTCCAAAGAGTTATCTTCACTAGGAGAAATTTGATGTGGCCAAACCAGGTGCAGCTTTTCACATTTTAGTAGTCTACAATTAATCATTAATTCTAAGGAGGTTTAGAGAAATGGCAAATCCATTAGCATCAGGCAGAATTTAGTTTGAATGTAGTCTCCACTGTTCTGAAGCTCTGTAATTTTAATTGAGCCAAGTAAACTCTGTAAGCCTAGCTCATTTTTTAAATGCGCTATTCCTGCCTACTTCATTGTGTTATCATTTTATAGTGAGGAATAAATGAATTTTATACCTATGAAGTTTTTAGTATAGTGTCTGGTGCATAGTAAATGCTCAAGAAGTGATCATTTATTATTATTATCATTTAGTTCTCTAATAGTTGTCTATAACCAACATTTACGGACCGAGGTCTTCATTCAAAATTCATTTACAGTGCAAGGAACTGTGCTGAGAGTTCTAAGATGGCTTTGGTTAACAAGGCAAACAGCTTCAAACATACAAACCTTCTGATAGAGCGAGGAAAAAAAAATAGCCTTCACTGTTCAATGGTAAATATAATACCATACCTCAGTAGTTCTGAAACATTAGCGTGCATGAGAATCACCTGGAGAATGTCTTGACACAGTTTGTTTCTGATTCAGGAAGTCTAGGTTGAGGTAGGAGAATTGCGCTTCTAACAGTTCCCAGATGCCCATATGGCTGGTCTGAAAGTCACGTTAGGAGAACCACAGTTATAAAGGAGGGACAGGAATTGCCAAAAATGACTTGGTAATATTTTTGATGTTGGGAGAAGTGTGCATGGAATTCCACAGAGATAGTGCTAAATCAGAAGATCTGGAGGAAAATCACTGTGGTATAGAAAGAATAGCAGCAGAGCAGAGATAAGAGTTAGGAACAGGCACAAAGGGGCCAAGGGTTTGGGCTCTCTCACACATTATTGGACATTTAAGCTTAATGGGGAGACTTTTAAGATAGTTAGACAGCTGCATGATGGGATGCATTTGCCTTGTAGAAATGTGGCTCTAGGTCAGCCTTTTGCTACCACACTAGGTAGTTTGCTGTTTCTCAAAATCTCGTTCTACCTGCTTTCCTGAGCTCATGCTGTTTCTTCAGACTGAAATACGCTTCTCTCATATCTCCATTTATTTGTAATCTAGATTGGTTCAATATAGCAAAATCACATTGAAAGAGGTAAGGGGTGGGAGGGAAAGAACTGACCTAAGTAACTCTGGAAAAAAGTATTTTGAGTAGATATTCTAAGATAAAGAGCAAAAAATAACTGTAGGCTAACATTGTACTCCAGTTAGTATACATTTTTCTCATATGGCAATGCATTAGCAAGTCTGAAACCACTTTCCATGTATACAAGAGTTGACTAAATAGGTAAATATATCATAGATAATGAGAGACAGGATTCTCATTGTAAGAGGAGAAGCAACAAATCAGGAAAGAGGAGGCTGGAATGAAGCTTGTGATATTGAATTGGAGTCAGAGATGTAATTATGAACTCGTGGACTTTCAGTAAAAATACCAGTAAAAATACATTTATATAGATATGGTAGAAAAACAGATATGGGTATGCATGGTTTAGTATACATATACATATTTCTTAGCTCTGTCCATAAAAAGGACCGTGAAGCAACAATGGCCTGATAAGAATGAGCACACCCAGCACCCAGATCTTGATTTCTAAATACCACTCTCTAATAAAAGAAACCAAGACTCTTTTAAAAAGTAGTGATTTCAGCACTCAGGTAGAAGAAATATAAGATGAACCCAAAGCATCTCCTGGTACCAGCAATTAAAGAAGTGCTCAAAAACAAAAAAACAAAAAAAGGAATATGCTGGAAGGACACAGGAGCCAACCTGAAAGAGCTCCCAGTGGCTAACGCAGGAACAATTGGAGCCACAGAGTAAATAAAAATAGAATTGAACTATAATCCAAAGAATAAAATATGTTTTCATAAGTACATAGTGATATGTAATTGAATTAATAAATTGGGAGGATAATTCGTTCTTACAAAGTAATTCAATTAATAAACATAGAATTTATGAGGTCTATGAAAAATCACCAGGAAGCAAACACTACTGTGGTAGACAAAATCCACTAATAGATGCTAAAATTAGTGGGTAAAATTTTCAGAGGAAATGGGATATTAATGTGGTCTCAACATACGTTCTCCCAAGTATTTACTAACTATAAGAGGAAATATAATGACTTTACCATGAGGTGGCCTGGCAGATACCCTCTTAACTAACTGATCGATGTGAACATCAGTAATGAGATGTAAACATCACGCCACCTAACATGGTGTGCTGAGAAGGGCACATCATTGCTATGGTATCCCTGTCAAAAATTCATATCTTAGTCTAATCATGAAGACACAGCAGATGAACCCAAACTGAGTGTCAAAATAATGAAACTGTACTCTCCAAAAGTCTCCAAGGTTATATAAGACAAGAAAAAATAAATAAATAAATAAATACAGGAGCTGATCCAGATGGGAGAGACTAAGAAGCCTAATGACCAAATGCATTGTTGAAAACTGAATTGAATCATGAAAAAGAAAAGGGACATTAGTCAGAAAAGGGCTGGAATTCTAACAAAATCTGCAACTCAGCTAATAGTATTATATCAGTTTCAATTTTCTAGTTGTGATAATTGGATATAATTATGTGTGTTGTTAACATTAAGAGAAGCTGGATGGGATACATATATAACAAATTATTATTGTAACAAATAAATCCAATTTTTCAAAATAAAAATTTTAAAGTAAATTTTTTTCTCTTTTGAAAAAACATGCTAAAAAACTAGACATCTACGTGTTAGAAAGAAACGAAGGAAGAAAGAAAAGAGAAAAGAAGAAAAGTAAAGAAAAAGAGAAAGAGAAAGAAAGAAAGAAAGAAAGAAAGAAAGAAAGAAAGAAAGAAAGAAAGAAAGAAAGAAAGAAAGAAAGAAAAGGAAGGAAGGAAGGAAGGAAGGAAGGAAGGAAGGAAGGAAGGAAGGAAGGAAGGAAGGAAGGAAGGAAGGAAGGAAAAGAAAGAAGGCTTTGTGCAGTGGCTCACACCTGTAATCCCAGCATGTTGGAAGGTCAAGGCAGGAGGAATGCCTGAGGTCAGAATTTGAGACCAGACTGGGCAATATAGCAAGACCTCCATCTCTAAAAAGAAAAAACAAAGAATGAAAGAAAGAAAGAAATTGGATACCGACCTTACATTTTTCACAAAAGTAACTAAAATAAATTGTGTATATATATACATATTTTATATATATATAAAAAATAAATATATAAACAATATATGAATATAAACTATAAAACTTCAAGAAGATAAGATAGGTGGAAAACTAGGTGACCTGAGGTTGTAAATGACTTTTTAGATACAACACAAAAGAACAACGGCTGAAAGAAAAATTGATGAACTTGACTATTAAAAGGCTATGCAAAGATGCTATTTAGAGAATGAAAAGATAAGTCACAGACCAAGAGCTAATATTTGCAAAACACATATCTGATACAGGACTTATATTCAAAATATACAAAGAACTCTTAAAACTCAGCAATAAGGAAACAAATAACCCAATTAGAATATAGGCGAAAGATTTGAACAGACGCTTCACCAAAGATATTCGGGTAGCATAGGAAAATATATTTAACATCATATGTCATTGGGAAATTTCAAATTAAAACAACAATGAGATACCATTACACACCTATTAGAATGGCTAAAATCAAAGATACGAACAATATCCAAGTCTGGTGAGGATGTGGATAAACTTCTCATTCACTGCTGATGGAATTGTAAAATGGTACAGCTGCTTTGGAAGACAGTATATCCATTTCTTGAAAAATTTAACATACAATCCAGCAATAGTGCTCCCTGGTATTTATCCAAATGAGTTGAAAACTTATGTTCACACAAAAGTCTGCACTCTAATGTTTACAGCAGCTTTATTCATAATTGCCCAAACTTGGAAGCAACCAAGAGATCCTTCAGTAGGCATGGTATACTCAGACAATGGAATACTATTCAGCAATAATATTCCATTAAATATGGAAAGATATCAAGGATATTTGAAAGCATATTACTAAGTGAGATATACCAGTGTGAAAAAGCTATATACTGCATGATTCCAACTATATGACATTCTGGAAAAAGCAAAACTCTGGAGGCATTAGAAAGATTAGTGGTTGCTAGTGTTTTGGTGGAGGGAAGAAAGGATGAATAGGTGAAGCACAAGAGATTTGTGGAGAGGTGCAAATATTCTGCATGATCCTGTAATAGAAGATAAATGGCATCATACACTTGTCTAAATCCGAACAATTGTACCGCACAAAAATTGAAACAATACTATATAGACATGCCTGAGATATTGTGGGTTTGGTATGAGACCAATAAAATAAATCAAACAATATTTTTTGTTTCCCAGTGCATATAAAAGTTATATTTAAATTATCACGTAGTATATTGTATGCTATAACATTATATCTAAAAAAAAGTACGTGCCTTAATTTAAAAATACTTTATTGCTAAAAAATGCATACAATCATCTAAGCCTTCTGTGAGTTGCAGTGTTTTTGCTGTGGAAGGTCTTGCATCAATATTGAGGGCTGCTGATCAAGGTGGCGGTTGCTGAAGGTTGGGGTGGCTGTGGCAGTTGCTTAAAGTAAGACAACAATGAAGTTTGCTTCGTTGATTGACTCTTCCTTTCACAAAAAGATTTCTCTGTAGCATGCAATACTGTTTGCTAGCATATTTCCCATAGAAGAACTTCCTTCAAAATTGGAGACAAACCTCTCAAAACCTGCCACTGCTTTATCAACTGAGCGGAGTGGTGGAGGGAGAAGCCTCATTTCAAGACTCAAAAGTGAATAATGAGACAAGGCCACTGGTGGCAAACTATTTTTTTAAAGACATTCTCTCTGATTAGAGGAAAGTGGGATAAAGATGGCAAAAGGACACAGTAATGAGGACTTCGAGGCACCCTGTCCTTGTGGATGCATAATAAATACAGTGGAACCAGTAATGGGTGACACAGAGCTGAGGCACTATTATGTCCATGAAGATGACAAGCAAAGCAAGCTCTTGTGAGAGAATGATGACAGCAGGAAGAATCCCCAGGTGACATGGCTACAGGTGACCATAGGAACTCCTGGCAGGGCATTGAGGAGGAATGGTGTGACTGAAGACCCCAGGCATGCTGAGCTGCGTGAACCTTAGGCTGGGCTCTTGGCTTTATTACCCATGCACATTGAAGGTTCAGGGCAAAAGTCAAAGGACAAAGGGTGTCAATGAGCCTGTTCCCCATGGCACAAACCGGGGCTCTGCTTTGCTTTCCACTAAAACAAACAAAGAACTGCCGGACATGGCCCAAGGAGCTCAGAGTCCTTTATCGTTTTATTTTGTAAATAATCCCATAATTTTATCTGAATTGAGGAGAGTAAACATTAGAAATTCTTTCTCTTCCTGTCTTTTTTTGGTTGCTGTCTTTGGATGCTGAGTCTGTAAATGCAGCACTGATGATTACCTCACTTTCAAGCTTTCATTCTCCTCACTATAAGCTAAATAGCTTTAGAATAAGTGTGCATCAAATTAAAGAGAAAATTAAACAGTTCCATTTTTTCTAGTTAGTCTCCCCAGGGTACATTTTCCAAATCTAGTCATTTGATGGAGACATTGTAATGGAATTCATGATTTCTGAGCAGAAAATGCACAGCATGGGACACATGCAGACAGATGTGCATGTCTTTAGAAAAGCACCATGTCAGAAAGATATGCCTCACATGAGTCCCAGAGAGAAGCTAGGAAAACTATTGTCTTGTTTAGCAATGGTACAATCTTAACTCCTATACTCTGCTGATTAGGGAGGTGATTAGATCGTGAGATTGAAGCCTTCAGGATGGGATTCATGCCCCTATAAACGAGGTCTCAGAGATCTCCCTCACCCTCCTTCTGCCATATGAGACGCAGTGAGGAGGTGGCTGTCTGTAAACCCAAAAGAGCACCCTCATCTGAACATGACCATGCTGGCACCTTGATCTTGGACTTCCAGCCTCCAGAACTACAAGAAATAATGTCTGCTGTTTATAACCCACCTAGTCTATGGTAATTTGTTATAGCAGCCCAAGCCAAGACAGTAGTTTTCCTAGTTTCTCTCTGGGACTAGGCCTATAATATATAGACATGCTTAATCCCAGATAGACAAGGACAGTCTCAGAGAGAAACTAGGAAAATTATTGTCTTAGCTTGGGTTGCTATAACAAATTACCATAGACTAGGTGGGTTACAAACAGCAGACATTTATTTCTCGTAGTTCTGGAGGATGGAAGTCCAAGGTCAAGGTGTCAGCACGGTCATGTTCATACGAGGGTGCTCTTTTAGGTTTGTAGACAGCCACCTTCTCACTGTGTCCTCATACAGCAGAAGGAGAGTGAGGGAACTCTCTGTAATCTCGTTTATAAGGGAAGAAATCCCATCCTGAAGGCTCCGCTCTCATGACCTAGACACCTCCCTAAGCAGCAGGGTATAGGAGTTAAGGCTGTGCTATAACCTCTGTCTATTTTTATTTCATTTATTTATTCATTTAAAATGTATAGTTTTGGCATTGTGGTTTGTACTAGAAGTGCAGTGAAAACATAAACTATTTACATGTCCCTGCTATTAGGGAACTTTCATTCGTGTACTTTATAAAGATGCAATCAAAATTTCTAGTTGTCCCCCGGTACCCATTCTTTGCCCTTTTTAGATGGGGATCACAATTTTAGCTGTGCATAAGATTCTACTGACCGGCCAACTATGCAGTCCTGCTGCTACATTCTGGCCACTGAGGCACAAGTGCGAGTGATGGGTGCAGCACCTAAACCACACTTTTAAGAGGAAAGAGCATGAACGGCACCCCCCATACACACTTCTGCTCCCTGCAGTTGGGAGGTGTGGATGCCCTGAGGCATCACAGCAGAGGACGCTGTTTGCAGAGCAGAGTTGAAACTAACTGGGGCTTTTACAAGAGAGAAAAATAAGCTTGTACTTTATTAAATGCTTTGTTATGTTGTGTTTTACTGTTTCAACAAGAGCTGAGCCTACTTTTTAAATACATACGAACACTCTGCTTGCTGCCACCTGCCTGGCACAGTCATGGGCAAGCTATTTTGCCAGAATCTCACTCTTCCCAAGAAAAAGGTGGGGCATTAACATACCCCTCATGGTAATAGGGTGTGGGTTTGAGATGTTACACACAAACATTTCTTTTTCAAATCTTAAAAGATGCTTAGAACAGTTTGACTAGGGACGCATTATAATTCAAACTGGAGTCTTATTACTCTCCTGATTGTAAATTTAGTGACAAATGGGAAGAATCTTGCTGCTGATGCAGAGATGAATTCAACTGCCCTCTTAACAACAGTACACAAGGCTGGGTGCGGTGGTTCACGCCTGTAATCCCAGCACTTTGGGAGGTGGAGGTGGGCAGATCACTTGAGCCCAGGAGTTAGAGACCAGCCTGGGCAACACTGCAAAACCCCGTCTTGTACAAAAAACTACAAAAATCAGCAGGGCATGTTGGCAGCCACCTGTAATCCCAGATACTCAAGAGGCTAAGGTGGAAGTATCATCTAAGCCCAGGAGTTGGAGGCTGCAGTAAGCCGTGATCACACCACTACATTCCAGCGTGGGTGACAGAGTGAGGCAGTCTCCAAAGAAAAAGAAGGAAAATTTTAAAAACCCAACAATCTAATAATTGCATGGACTAACATTTTACTTATGTATATAGATTTGAAGGATGAAAAATGCTATCTACCTTGTGCTAATGTGTTTTTCTAAATCATCGACATGCAAGACGTGGACAAGCAAGTCTGTTTCTGGTCCCAATTCTGACCACTCACTTGCTTTGAAACTTAATTTCAAATGTTGAAGTGCAAGTTTAAGTTGCTCACAAAAAAACATGCAGAGCTGTGACTGTCCTTTGTAAGATGATGGCAAACTGTTTTGTGAACTTCACATCCACCAGTATGCCCTGGGCCAGGAAGAGCACTTCCTGTGACCCCTGCTTCCTGCCTGAGGATGCCCTTTTGCACTCCTGCACCTCCCTCCACCTGTTCTGTTTCTACTTCCCCAAGGTCCTTTCAGGGCCCAGGTCTTCCCTTGGCTTGGCTGCTGCTGCTGCTGTCAGGACTGCCCTACCGCTAGTGTCCACGTGCCCCCTCACAGGGTTCCAAGTTCCTCCAATGTGTGGCCCTTGACTTCCACAGCACCTCTCAGCCCTTCCTGTCTTCCTGTCTTCTAGCACCTCAGAAGCTCCCCCCACTAAAGAGCAGCAGTAACTTTTCAATGACAAACACTCCTCCTGGCTTCTTCCTGTCCTCCTCATCAGTCAAGTCAATGACCCTGAAACCCAGTTACGATGTCTTATCTGAAATAGTCTGCAGTCTTGTGCTAGTGATATTCTCTTCCTCACCTGTCTTCTGTCTCTCTTTTGCTGGTCTGGCATCTATGGGTTGTGAAGCTTTTATTTCCTCTTTATGCCTCCATCTCAAAGACCATGTGCATCATTTCCATTCTAAAGACTCACAAATCTTTGACCCATTCTAACTGCCCATAAATCTACATGTCCACCCTGAGCAATGCTCCCTGTTTCTGAGGCCCACAGATCCCTCCCCTGAGCCTGACATCAGCCTCACAGATCCTTTCTGTTGATGGCAGGAATCACAATCTCAGGGTCCCATGCTGACGTTATTTAGCGTTCTTTCAGAGCATGGCTTCTCAAGCATGACTTTCTCTATGTTTAGCTCCTCTGCCTCTCTGTTCCTGCACAAAGGACTGAAAACAACAGCGTGAACTGCCAAAGGCTAATCACCTTAGGAATAACATTTCTCAGGTAAATCTATTATGTGAAATCTATACATCTGTATCAATATCTATATTGCTAAAGGGTATGGCAAACCCTTTAAAAAGGGCAAACCCTTTTTAAATAAAAATGCCTCTTTGAATAAGATGTTATGTCTCATAAATTGGTAATTTTCCAAGTTATAAATAAGTTTGATTTATTCCAAGTTCCAAAAGCACTCATCTTTTAAATTAAGTGACTTAATCTGAAGTTCAAATGAAAAATTAATGTGCAAAACTAATTGAGTGAAAATAAATAATTATGAAAGGATACTTGCCAGACCAGATGTTAGCACTTACTGTAGAGTCATTATGGTTTTGATGCAGAAATTTATATCATTATATTTTGACACAGAAGCAACCACACAAGGAATCCAGAAACAGGTGCAGTAATATAGGAATAAGTATAGAATAAAGGTGGTATTCCAAATCAGGTAAAATGGAAGGGATTATTGAATCAATAAGTCGCAACGTTTTTACTATACATATGACTAAAAGTTGCTTTTTCTTTATGACATAGGATTGCAACAATGTATTTCATTAGACAAAGTACATAAGCTCAACTAAAAATTAAAGAACGTGTAAGAGAACCATTTGAAAGCTTATGAACGCAACAGCCTTCCTAAACAGGAATTAGGAGGTAAAACTTTTAAGTTGTAAAAAGATGAACATTACCAATATAAAGAAAGTTAAGATAAGGGACAGACAATTTTTGCAATTGAGTATGCACACATGGATACACACACAATGTGCACACACAGACACACATGTATAATGCATATAACAAAGATTCATGTATCTAAAATCAAATTACAAAGGCAAAAATCCTGTGATAATCATTTGTTACTTTACCTTTTCAATTTTCAATTTTCCAAGTTTTAAGTAGGACTTCCTTTGTTTTTCACTTTTTATATACAGGTATGGATGTGCAAGTTACTTTGGACAATGAAATATGAATAGATGTTAATAAAAAACAAAATATTACATTAACCTACAGTGAATTTGGGATTGTTGGTTACTGCAGCAGCAGCATGTTCTAACCTGTCCTGACTGGCACAAAACTCAGTTGAAAATAGGAATGAAGTAAATCAGCATTTCATAGGAAAAATATGTAAATGACTCATTAAATACATAAGATATACAGCTTTACTAATAACAGAAATGAGTTCCATTCTTTACCTATTGCAATAGATTTTTCAACTGACAACAGCGGTGTGATAAACTCAGATACATGTCATTAGTTAAATGACATAACATGCAGCCACTAAATGAAAGATTAGATCTACAGATACTTAGAGAAGGTTGCACATAAGGTATCACTAATTTTAAAAGGTAACTTAAATAATAAAAGATCTTACTATTTTCAAGTCAAAACATAAATGAGGGAGGAGAAAGACAGAGACAAGGACAAAGAAGGAAAAAGAGAAAGGAATAGAGAAAGAGAGAGTATCTAGAAGTATATATATCCAACTATTAATAGAAACTTACACTTGGGAGTAGAATACGGAAGTACAGAGAAAGAGCTTTCAATAGCTAATCTGTATAATTTTAAGGATTGATGGTATTTGGGGTAATTTAATGTTTCTGTTTTTGCTTTCTTGTATTTTCCAAAACATAAATATGATATAATTGATATCTAAAAAGAAAAAAATAATAGAGCAGAACATAGTATAAATAGAAGCAATAAATGTTATTAAATTCAATAATTACTTAAATGTTTTATTACATATATGTATCACATTTCAAATGTAGGTAGATTTTGCAATGAAAATGCTACACTCTTAAATAGAAGTGAAATAGGTAAAGCTTTTTTTATACTTTCAGTTAATTCATTGGTAAAATGAGAAAGCTGGGTTGTGGAATTTTTACCCACCTTAATGATATGGAGGATAGCTAAACCTTTTAATGCCCAGTGGATCATATGATTTGGCCAAGACGTCTCCTATCATTTCCCCAGACTTCTCTCAAATCCCATTAACTGGCCTGCAGATCCTGTGTCCTTTACCTTCCAGAAAGCTGTGTCTCTGTCAGTATCCTATTCTCATAACCAAAATTATGGGACTTTTTTCCTGTTAACATTTGTGGTATGGGGGAGAGAGAGAAACAGAACTTTCCTCAGAATAACTCCACAAGCTCACAAGTTATCAGCTACAGTTCACTGATGCTGACACAAGCTGTAAGCCTCCTGGTTCAGACACAGAACTTTCTTCCTCACAGCAGGAACATCAGCGTGTTCACATGGGCCCCCGTCCCCACACACCCCGGGGGAAACTTGGGGCTCCAGGGGATGCAGGTTTCCCTGCAGTTGGGTACCCTGAGCTTAGGGAAGCTGCTGCTTTGACAGTAAGCGGTGAACATGTCTTCTTGGTTCTGGGGAGAGTAGGTGCAGCACCTGGCCAAGGGATGTAGTCTTGCCTGGTGATCTCTCAGTGCTCAAAACTGCCAGCTACAGAAACAACTCTGTGAAGTGGTCCAGGTAAGGGAACAGACAAGCGCTCGTGATTTGGGCTCATTCAAGAAGGCGTGCAGGCATGCAGGAGGGCCATGGCAGACCCCCTACAACTTACAGTGGAAGATTTTTGAGGGAATTTGTTTTCTTCTAATCTATTAATTTTACCAAATATCCCTTTTTATTGTCTTTCATCAACTGACTTTAAGTCTAGCTGCTGCTTTTTGCTCATCTATTCCTATCTTCCTTTAACAAACACCCATTTCAGATTAGAGTTGGAGATGGGGCCAGTCCAATCTCTCTCTCAGGGCTCAGTCTGGCATGGAATGGCCACTGACCACAGGCTGTACCATAATGGCTGGCTCAGGCCAGGGAGGAAGTGGAAGCCTGAGGCATGACATCCCTGAGCCCAGTGTCTGAAGTGTGGATTCAAATCAGAACCACTGCAATAGGAGGCAGGATAACATCCACATCACCACTGATGAAAGCGAGGGGCTAGACTACAGGTAAGAAGAAAACAAATTATTTTAAAATTTTTGATTTTATTATTTTTAGTTTTAAAAACTTTATAGATAAGGAAACTAAAGTGAAAAGACTAGTAGCGTCACTTAGTCTCACTACCTGCAAAATGAGAATGAGGAACCTTCTAGAAGCTGATGAGACAACACTTTCTCTACGATTTAGCCAATTTTACGCACTCTCAGGAAATTTGCCATGGACTGGCCTGACTCCAGGCTGTGGCCTCCCACCCACTGGACACAGCTGTCTTTGGAAAATAAGCCTGATCCCGACAAAGTGAGTGAATCTCTATGATGCTAAACTTTCCTGCCCCTCCACGTGCCGATGCCAACTTCCTCTGCGCGTTTGACTAAAGTTTTCACTTTTTCTCCAGGTACGTTGCAGACCCTGAGTTATTGGTAAGTCAGATAGCAGGTCATTCTCCCTATACATTTGTCCTATAATTACAGGTTTTACTCAGGCCTTTCCTACTAGTCTTTGCCTGTCGACACTTGAGTTTCTGACTGTGGTAGCCTAAGAAGTAGTTATCTGAACTGAATAACTCTGGGTCCCAAGGAAATCACCTAGGAGAAACAGTAAATATTTTTATTCTGAAGAACAGATGCATTTAGTGGACGCTTTCACAGAAAACATGCTTTAATGTGTTTATTTGTTGCTATTGAATGTCTTTCCTATTCTGAAGTGCTCTATGATGCAAAACAAACTACTCAGCGGGGCCTAGGAAGTTAAGCCAGGACTGTGGGATTATCACACAGACAGATGTTACACTCACAAGAGGTAACTTGCTAGCAGCATTGACTTCTTGGCAACAGAATGGTCTGTGCTGTGAAGTAATGAGTTCACTTCAAGGAGAGATATTTAAACAAAGGCTCCATGGAGGGCTGTCTGTTAAGGTTTCTGCAGTAGACTTTGGTGATCTTTAGGCTCACTACATGCATTTTACAAAAGAATAAACTAATATTTATGAATACATAAATTTTGCACGTGTAGAAAAAGAAGTAAATGGTCCATATGCTAAAGGGAGAGCTTAAAGCTCATCCAGGTAAGGGATCCCTGGACTCTCTCAAAGGGTTGCTTGAGAACTGGAAGGGTGAGCCTCCCTTGGTTGGCCCAGGCAGCACTCACTGGACAGCTGTTTTAGCCCCTTCAGCAATTCAGGCCACAAAAGATTCTTGGGAACAAGTCTGCATATCAACACCTATTGCTACCTGCTATTTCAACCCAGGTGTGGAAATTTGGGATAGAGAAAACCAATGAATATACAGAACCTTCTTCCTTGTAAATGTATTGTTAAGCTCAGGACAACTTCACAAAATGCAGAAATTGGCTAATTACCTTATGTCCAAAACCCTTGTGCAAACTTTTCAGTGGAGACATGATAGTACTTAATTCAGCCTCACAGCAGACTGGAAATACATGAGTTTTATTGTGTTGTCATTGTCCTTCCTCACCGAGGATAAGATTAAGTTCAACCATAGTTTTCTGAGAAGGTGACATTTAATGATTTCAAATTTCAGTGAGAATTATCTTTACTGGTGTGAGGAAAGAGCCTTTTCATTATTTCTTTACTTAGATTTGTATCATTCATTCACCCACAAATTCATAGCCCCCCTAAAGGGCCACCAATGCCCTCTGTAAGATGGACAGAGGGCAATGTACTAGGGTATATATCCATCACACTATTCAGTTTTGTAGTTAGTGTTAATATGTGCACTCTATTGCAATCAATTGCTGCCATTGCAAGATGACAGCCCACTACTGTGCTTTCCCTGTGACAGAATCCAAGCAGTGGAATAATGCCAAGAAACTTACACAAGTGACCTATGTGTTAACAGCAAGTTACCCATTCCCAGCCTCAAATCTCACTCGGGAGAGCTCAACAAACCTACAATGCTTCCCATAATCATCTGGCCTCCTGATTTCTACAAGACACTCTTTCTGCCTCCAAAACACTTTTGAATATGCTCAGAATCTATATCTCCCATGCTGCTGCCCTGCCCTGAACTGCCTCATTCGAATTTGAAATGTCACACTGGTCTGCCAGGTGGCTTTTCTGATACATATTTATCCCACTGCAATTCCTTCTCCACAGAACTGACTGAGGGATGTTCATAAAACATAAGTCAGGAAAGGACTGTTCATTATAATAGATAATGGAATTAAGGAAAAGTCAAAAATTGACAAATCCCATTGGTGGTGTGTGTGTGCATGTGTGTAGGCTGATCACTAACAGGGCAATGTCATCACCCGTCAAACCATCTCTGTGACCGTAAACTTGCTAGGGGTCTTGCCAGGTGCACCCCCGTGGATGCAGGAGACCCACTCCCTGGAAACAGCTATGCTCAGAGGCAGTCACAGCGCCTGCCCTGGAAGCCACCCGCTTGCCCCTTTCTTGTGTTTTCTGGCATTGCCTTCCCTGCAGTGGCCTCTGTAGTTATCTGTGCTGGAGGCCATCACAGAAATGAAATTTACCCCACTCTGCAGCATAAGACACTGAGTCACCCTAGAGCTCTCACATCTGCAATCAGAAGCCAGTGCCAGAGCTCTGTCTCTACCCACTCCATGATCACCCTTCCCCATCACCCTGAGAATGAGCCTGCCTCTTGTTTTCCAGAGCCCCTGGTGAACACCATGGGCAAGTACCCCTGGGTTAAGGCAAAAGGAGCATGAGGAACATTGTCCTGGCTTCCCCAACACATCCCCAAGTGGTTTCCAGGACAGGGCCAGGGACCTGCTTCTGTCCTTCCTCACTGTGCAACTGGGCCTATGCTGTTGCCACTCTCTCAGAAGGCTGGGGATGCATCTCTCCCTTTGGTGCATGCGGTCCAAGACCCTGTCTTGACATTCGACACTCTTTAGTGTGGATGCCTGGAGCCGCGCCTCGCCACTAACAGCCTGCCTGGGAAGGCTTAGCCCCGTTCCAGCCACAGAGTGAGCACCTGTCCCACCACACACAGCACCACAGTGAACCTCGCGCTAGACATCATTCCTTCAGCATGTTTGCCTTCTCTTCAGGTTTGCTCTTCCTCTCTTTTCCATTTATTTGAAGGAAATGGTTTTCCTTCTGTTCCCAATATGTCCCCAGCCCCCACAAACACTAACACTCAGTGTTCAGTGTATCTTCAAGCCAGCCCCTGCTGCCTCCCTTTGGTCCATTCTCCACTGTCCAGTGACAATGCTTGGGATGCTTGGAGCGTTTGGCCTGAAGGAGTTGACTGTTCTTGGGTGACAGTCTTTCACCCCCCACTCCATTCTGCTTCCTGGAGCTAGATTGATCATTCTAGAAAACAATTTTATTATGCCACATGGACCTCAAAACACAAACAAAATTCTACTCAGGATGATTTTTTTTTTCTTTTAAGGGGAGTTTTATTTACATAATTTGATAACAAGACAGATGTTTGAAATTGCTGTTACTCAGAACAATTCCAAGTGAGTGGCCACGTTGCCCTTGGCTTACAGAAGAAAGCCATGACCTGATGAGTGGAGGGATGAGGGTACTGGAAAAAGTGTGCTGAAGGCCACAGAGAGGTCAAAGGACTTGTGAGGATTCCCAAGTGCCCACCCCTGAGGTGGCTGCCACCTCTCCCTCCCCTAAGCACTCAGCCAGTGCCTTTCCTACAGTCCATCCAGTTGCATGTCCAGCATGGTGCCTCTGAATCCTTTCCTGTGACTCACGTTTCTATAAAAACTACTTGGGGACCCTCTTTATATACACCCCAAGGTTTCCCAACTCAGGCTGTGATTAGGGCACATCATCCATCAAAAAGTTCCTCCTCCTTCCTTCTCATGTCTGCTTAGCCCAGTTATGACCATCATTCAAGACCCAATTGAGTTAATGCGAATTTCTGAAAACTTCTGTGTTCCTCAGCCAAGAGTCTTCTCCTCTTTCACTGTAAAAGATTTGTTTCCTGCCAGTCGCAGTGGCTCACACCTGTAACCCCAGCACTTTGCAAGGCCGAGGCGGGTGGATCACCTGATGTCAGGAGTTGGAGACCAGCCTGGTCAACATGATGAAACCCCGTATCTACTAAAAATGCAAAAAATTAGCCGGGCATGGAGGCGGGCTCCTGTAATCCCGGCTACTCAGGAGGCTGAGGCAGGAGAATTGCTTGAACCTGGAGGTGGAGGTTGCAGTGAGCCAAGATTGCACCATTGCACTCCAGCCCAGGGAACAGAGCTAGACTCCATCTAAAAATATATATATATTTGTTTCTATAATTCTCACCCATATTTATTCCTTTACATCTATGGGGCAGATAAGATAATTGGCTGTTTGATTGATCTCCCCTGGAAGACTGGGAGCTTGCCCTATTTCTTTACACACAGTACCTCAAACAGAACCCATGGAAGGGATCCATACATATTTTGGGATGTATGAATTGAAAAATAAACATCTAATCACCTTGATTAGGTTCTAAATTCCTCTAGGACTTGAAAAAATTGTAGGTTTTTAAAATTCTTTTCTTATAATATCTACTCAAAAACATTGGGCTATATGATATTGTCCATTGATTAAGTCATTAGTTTATTTCCTATAATCAATTACACTGCAAAATATTATAAACTAGTAGTTGTAGTCTCAAAAGGTAGCACAGTGTTTTGTTTTTTTTTTTTTTCCTTCATACTATTTTTGAGAACTGGAGCCCTGTGACTTGTGCAATTAAAATGCATGTTATTATGGACCAGCAAACCCAAGGCTTGAGGACCAATTGGTAAATCCATGGAGATTTGTACTCCTGCATGGCCTGTCTTTGGGAGGCATTTCCCTTCATAACACGTGCCACTAGGTGCCAGTGTTGTTCTACTAAAGTGACCCTCCAAAAGTACAGGTGGTCCCCAATTTTACATGCTTAGCATTCTTGAAGATGATGACTTTACACAGAAGGTAGAAGGGCAAGTCTAGTAGGGAAATGAACTGCGTAATTTATGTTTGTACGGGTTTGACATCACCACATTAAAGAAATGAACAAACAGATTGACTAAAGGGAAGTACAGGTGTTTATTAGGTAGCATTAAATCAGTTTAGAGACAAAAAATGAAAAATGATCTCTGCTGAGATGCTTTTGAATTTGCAAACCAAGCATGCTCAGTTGTTGCTCATTGAGCAAATGCAAAATGATCTAAAATTAGTATTCAATTTATGATACTATTGCACCAGAAACATTTCCTCTCCCCCCTTCTCTTTCTCTTACTCTCTATATATACATACATATATATACATATATATATAGCTCTCCAGTAAAACTTTCCACATAGAGAAACTTAGAATGCAAGTAACTTGTTTCAACATGCCTTGTACCTGTACCTGAATAATTATGAATTATGTTAAAATAGTTTGTCTAACTATCATCAATTAGAGGGAAGCTAATGCCAGATTTGCTTGTGTTTCTAATAAATTATTTGGCTGTGCTTTATCCCTGTGCTGTGGTATATATAGAATACCATGTGATTATTACTTGTAATCAGTTTGCCATAGACCATACTAGTTGCGGGAAGTGTATAATTCATGATCAGTGTAGTCAAGCCTTCCAGAAAAAATAAATAGGTAAATGGTGTTTGACACAAGGAGAAACTAATGCAGGCAACCAAAGTTATTGTGTGCGTGTGCGTGTGCGTGTGTGTGTATGTGTGCACGCACGCGTGTGTGTGTGTGAAAGAGACAGAGAGAGAAATGTGAGGGCAGGGGAGAATTCATCATGGCTACAGTGTTTTTTTAATATAGCAGCATAAAAATAGATGTATCTGAAGGATAATAAAATGAACAGGTGAATGTTATGGGTCAAATTTTTCATTATTGGGAACAATTCTAAAAGAAGAAGAAAAAAGCACTGTTTTTTGATTCCATGTTCATTTCAAGACAAATCCTATATTACCTAACAAAGCAGCACAGTTTAAATTCACACGCTACCTGAGATTGAAGGCATCTCTACAGAACAACAGCAACAACAAATAACAACAAATTTTTTTTTTTTTTTTTTTTTTTTTTTTTGAGACGGAATCTTGCTCTGTCGCCCAGGCTGGAGTGCAGTGGCCGGATCTCAGCTCACTGCAAGTTCCACCTCCCGGATTCAGGCCAGTCTCCTGCCTCAGCCTCCCGAGTAGCTGGGACTACAGGCGCCCGCCACCTCGTCCGGCTAGTTTTTTTGTATTTTTTAGTAGAGACGGGGTTTCACCATGTTAGCCAGGATGGTCTCGGTCTCCTGACCTCGTGATCCGCCCGTCTCGGCCTCCCAAAGTGCTGGGATTACAGGCTTGAGCCACCGCGCCCGGCCAACAACAAAAATTTTTAAATCCCTAAATAATGCAGCAATAGCAAGCACAACTATTTGCATGGTACATCTTTCTCCTTCCTTTTACAGTAAGCACATTATTAGGCAGCTGCCGAACTATAAAGAAACATTTTTCAAACAGCCTGATGAAAGGGACAGGTTCCTGAATTTGAAAGATTCATCTACTCAGGAAAACCTTCACGTATATATCTTTGAATATCATCTCTACCAATTTCTTTTATTATCTTCTCCAGAATCTAATAAAATATTAAACTTTCTCATTGTATTTTTCATTCATTTTCACATTTTAAACAATATTTCATATCTTTGTCTAGATTCCAGAATTTTGAACCAAGAATATGTCAATATGTCAGTAATTTATTGATATATTGCTTATAAATCAAATCAGCACTAATGGCAATGACGAATTTTGTGAGTAACAACATCAGAAGGTAAACAAAAATTCTGGACAAGGATAACATGAGAGGGGGAAGGATGAGAAGAAACCTCTCATAAGTTTTCTGTGCTGCCCTGTAAGCACACACAGAGAGTGGTCCGGGACAGCTATTCTATTCTGTCTGAATGCACCAGTTTGTTCAGCCACTCACTTGTCGAGGGACATGTGGGCTGTCTCCAGCTTTGGGTGGAGTCCTTTTTGCGGCTGTCCTCGGCAGCCCCCCAATCTCTGTGCTGAAAAGGGGAGTCTCTGTCTCTTTAAGACAAAGCCACCAGTGGCCACACTGCTTGTGTCAGGCCCCTCTGGCTGTTGCTCTTGTGCTTTGCATAGAACAGCAGAGTCTCAGGCCTCAGGGACAGGGAAGAGGCTTCCTGGGCCAGGTCCCTGTTCTGTCAAGGTACCTCTTGCCAGTCTTCCCCGGGAATGTCAGTGTCTCCTGGTGGCAGAGGACAGTCTTGGAGCCAGGGGAGGAGAGTGGGTGCCCTGGCTGCTTGCTATGATCAAGAGTCCATTGTGATCCCCCTTGCTAGAGGTGCCAGAGATCTCAGGTCTGCGCAGGGGAATATGTGCCTACTTGAACTGTCAAATGTTGCTGGTTTGGGAGTGGGGAAATGCTGAGTCTGGGTGGCCTGTTTATGTTGGACTGGGGAGCTGAGATGCCCTGCCGCTGTGCTGTTCTTCTAGTTCTGGGGTCCTGAATGAGTCACGAGTTCTCCTTCCTCTTACTGCTCTCCAGGCTTCTCCTATGGCTGTCTGTTGCATTATTTCTATAGTTGTGTTTAGCAGGAAGGAACAGAGAGAAAAATGTCTCCATGATCTCATTGGGCCAGTAGCAGCTGCTAACAAATTGTTGAACAAATAGAAATATCACTCTACAAAACATATGGGAGGTAACAGAAGCCCTCAATGGACAGACAACCATTATGTTAATTGAAACAACACTGAAGATATTCACAGAAAACAACAAAAGTTGCATCTATTGAGTTGTATCAAGTATTTGAGGAACGAAAAATTTTAATCTTACACATGCCTTCCTGGAGAATAAAAATAAGGAGTACTCCCAAAGTAATCTTAAGACTATAGGATAAATATGATATGAATCACCAATTTAGGTATGTAGAAAAGAAAAACCACAGATCAAAATTATTTACAGGCATAAATGAAAATATCCTAATAGAATTTTAGAATACTTCAGCCAATAGTACATTAAAAAGATAAGATCCAAGTTAGCTTCTCCTCCCAGGAATGCAATGCTGATTCCAGTTTAGATAATCTAATTCTGTAGTTAATTGCTTTAAAGATTAAAGAGACAAACCACATGATTCTTACAGTTTATGTAAAAGCAGCTTTTGATATAGAAATGTTAAGAACCGGTGTAATAAGAGGTTATACTGGGCAAAAAGTGTCAACATGAGAAAGCTGTTGCCTTTCAAAGGAGGTGCTAAACCACATGTAAAGTTTTCAAAGAAGACAGCCAAAAGTAATTACGTGACTTTTTCATCACTTCACCCAAAAAAGATTAAAATGGGGGTACAAAGTACAGCTTTCCACATGTCTAGACACAGAAGAAAATGGAATAATAATTTCTTCCACATATGACAGACATTGGTAATAATTAAGAAATTGGGGCTGGGCACGGCGGCTCACACCCATAATCCCAGGATAACCTCAGCACTTTGGGAGGCTGAGGCAGGCAGATCACGAGGTCAGGAGATCGAGACCATCCTGGCTAACACGGTGAAACACTGTCTCTACTAAAAATACAAAAATAAAAATAAAAATAAATAAAAATTAGCCAGGCGTGATGGTGGGGGCCTGTAGTCCCAGTTACTGGAGAGGCTGAGGCAGGAGAGTGGCGTGAACCTGGGAGACAGAGCTTGTAGTGACCCGAGATGGTGCCACTGCACTCCAGCCTGGGCAACAGAGTGAGACTCCATCTCAAAAAAAAAAAAAAAGAAATTGGAATTAAGATCTCATGTGATACTATTTCATAAATATAAGCTGAAGTAAAAAACTTCTACAAAAGAAAATGTTGGTAAAAATATAGAGCAAGGAATGTCTCAACACTATGTGTGCCTTTCCTCAAGCTGAAGAGAAATTTGGAAGTATTGAGTAAATTCAAAAATGTATCTATGATGCAACCCAACAATTCCATTCCTCTGTGTGTATCTACTCTACAAAGAAACATGAGCGTAAGATGTGTGCAGGGAGGGTCACGGCAACTTTACAAGTCACTGTGACGGCCAGACACGTTCTCATGATGCTGCCACCAGAGAATGCTTAAGCAAATTGCTAGGTCTTCATCTCAGTGTAAGCAGTGAAAATGACTGCCTTACAAATGCAGGTATCCATATGAAAAGATATTTAAATATAAGAAAAAAATGTAAAAAGTAGAAGAAGAACTATACAATAACCTGAAAGAATATGTTGGCCTGGGAGTGGTGATAATAAGAGTAGAAAAAACAAAAGTCATAAAAGTATATATATATCATGTTACTATTCTACAAATGTAAATATATACAAAAATGGTAACGTATTTTTACAGATTCATATATATGCGTGTGTGTGTGTGTGTATGTGTGTGCATACACCTCAACTTTGCCACTCGTAAGGTAAATTGGAAACCCTGGAGCCTGCAGCCACAGCTGGACTCCCTCAAACCCCTCAACACCTGTCTCTGTCTAATGTCTTATGTAAGATGTTATAAGCCTTAATTTAAGGCAATGGTGACCTCTAGAAAGAAGAGAGGGGACTTGACCTTGGAAGGCTATGCAAGACAGTGTTTTTGTAATATTTTATTTCATTAGCAATTAGAGAAGGCATTATGTTTATTATGTTTTATATGTCCATATATCTGAAATATTTTATAATTTAAAGACAACTAATTGTCAGTCTGCAGCTGATACTAAATCCACAGTCTTGTTCCCTAGAGAAAAATTAGGAGCAGGTGCCTGTACATGCCTCTAGAGGTTTCCCTTGCACATACATAATGGGTAGCTCCAGCTATTTCACGCTCCTGTCTCTATCTTCCCTGTCTCTATCTCCTTCCATATCCTATTCTTATCCCTATGCCAATTTCCATCTTCTTCTCTATTCTTAATTCTATACTCTTCTCTCTTGACCTCTGTTTCTTTCTCTCTCTTGATCTAGCTTTCTCTACCTTTTTACCTACTTTAAAAAAATCATACTGCAGGTACTCATTTTATACTCTGCTTTAGTCACATTCCCTCAATTTGTTTCCATGTCAGCTCATGTCAACACATTTTATTGTTTCTAATATCCCCATGGATTTTCACAGATTTCACAGATTGTTTATCTTCCACTATTACCAATTATCATCAGGTCATTAACTGTATTTTGCTATTACAGACAAAACTTCCTAAATCTGCATACTTTTGCATGAAATTTGTAGGAAATAGTAAAAGAAGTAGAGTGCTGTCTCAGAATGGTTTCTACATTTTCATAGAAATTAATACTAAATATTATAAAACTTCTTAAATGTTAGAGGTAAAATATATCATCATATTACCGAGGAATTTAAGTAAGTATATTTTCACATAAAGTTTATTCTTTTATAAAGTTCACCCATGAAGCTGCTCTTATTCTCATATAGAAGAATATCGGAGTGTTTTTCTCCATCATTAATCATTAAGATTGATAAGATGTAGAATCATTTACACTTTATTTCTCTCTGCTGGGGTTATTTTGAATGTTTATAGTTCCCTAAAGTCACATAGAGGTCTTCACATTTATTTGCACACAGTAATGTATACGATTATTTAACTTCCCCCCGAACCATTTCTACTTCTCTCCCTCATTTACGGTTTTGTGTACTTCTTTTTTCTTGAGTTAACTACAATTGAACTCCTTTAATACTCCTGTTATCATTCTCACCCACGTCTGTTCTTCCTTTGATGCACGATGGTGTGTGTGTTCCTGAAGAAAAGCCTCACCTGTCTCTGTGCCACTACACAGGACCACTGGGAGGAAATGCTGGGTTACCCTCTGTGCAGGATGCACAAGTACTTGGCTTTACATCTAGTTTGGCAACTAATCCCATGACTTCTTTTTCTTCCCTCAAATGAAGACATAAATATTTTGGAACATCAGCTAGTAATGGAGGAAAGATAAGCATCATCTTCATTTGAAATCTCTACAATTAGAGTATCCATGCTACATGAAATTTGGTTCATTTCTCCAGACCTGACAATTGCATCGGTCCTAAAAGTTGACTCTCCCATTTCCTTCATCATGGTTCACAGACGAACGTTCAAATCACGCCCCTCACTGACTGAATGACTGACCTCAGACATTCCTTAATATTTCCAAGCCTTATTTTTCCCATTTCTGAAATGTAGACTAAAATTTAATAAACATGTGAGGAAGATCTAATAAGATGTGTAAGGACAGAGTCTATAGACTGGCACATATTAAATACTCAGAGTATGGGTTATTGTTAAATTTCTATTTTGATTAGTATTTGATGAGAAGACTGTGCAAAGCAGTGACCAAGCCTGGCACTTTCATGCTCAGAACTCATGGTCTCCAAGCAAGCTGATGGTTATGCTAATTAGCTTGATTTAAACATTCCACATTGTATACTTCTGTGAAAACATCACATTATGTTTCATGGGTGTAAGCAGTTACAATTTGTTAATCAAAAATAATCTTTAAAAAAAGAACTCATGGTAGTACTTTATTGCCCATGAATAATCTAAACTCCCTGGTTTGTCACACACAAAAAAACCCATTGCATTTCTAATATGTTTATTATACTCAGCCCAATCCCTTCCCATCTCCCTATCTATTGCTGGCAACAAATTGCCACAGAAATTAGCAGCCTAAAACAGCCTTTATGTATTAGCTCATGATTTCAGTGGATCAGGAATCCACGCACAGGTTATCTGGGTCTCTTGCATAGAATGAACAACTCATCAGAATTTGTCCAGGATTTTCCCTGTCTTAGCACTGAAAAGGCTTCATCCCAAAAAACTCATTTCCAGGCATGCTGAGATGGGTTTCTAGAAACTGCACCAGTTAGAAAATAGAAAGCCCTGCATCCCTGACACTTCCTTCAGTCCAGGGCCAACTGGATGGCTGGTCACCTAGCTCGAAGTCTCTCGCCTAGCTGCATCAAGGCATCGGCTGAGCTGGAGTCATCGGAAGGCTCAACAGGAAAATAATCCACTTCCATGCCCACGTAGTTGGTGGTAGATTTGTTTCCTTTCTGCCTGTTGGCCAGACATTGTCCTCAGTCATTTGTCATGTGGACCCCTCCAACATGGCAGCTTGCTTCATCAAAGCAAGGAACTGAGAAGGCAATAGAATTTGTCAGCAACATAGAAGCATCATGTTTTGTAAACTAATCACAAGGTGACATCCTATGGCTTTGCCATATTATGTTGGCTGGAAGCAAGTCATAAGGCCAGCATACTCCAGGGGAGAGAATTACACACTGGCAGAAATACCAGAAGGCAGGAATCTTTGTGGGTCATCTTAGAAGCTGCCTAAAACGCCCTGCTTCAGGAACCTCATTCCAGAGCTACTTTCCCAGGAGTCTTTTCAGTTTTTTTAAGTGTTGATTTTTCATTGATGACTGCATATACCTTTATTCCCCGTGTACTAATAAAATATTCATATTCCTAAATAATAAAATCCAACGACAATTCTATTTTAGAAATATTCCTGATCTCCCTGGCCTCATATTTTCCAGGCATCATTAACTATTCAACCTCTTTCTTATGGCAGTGTGTGTATGAGTATTAATTTAGTGTTTATATGACAACTCATTGCTTAAGCATTTTTCTTCTCTAACCCATCAAGTCCCTAGGTAAAGGACCTTGTAATCTATTCATCTACAAAACAGTCTCTTTCACGTCAAACCTTTTCCATAAACAGTGCTCCAAAACAAACAGACAAAAAACCTGCTCCTCATTTCTGTCAAGCCCACTGAAACAGTCCCAAGTGGAGAAGCATTAGAGAAGAAGGCTGCACACCCAGGGGCAGGGGCAACATAGAGGTGATCTTCGAAGTCAGAGGGGACCTTGACAAGAGAATGCCTTAATGCTGAGTCACCACCTGCACTTCACACCCTGCTATTTCACCTGCTTTCAGTGTTTCTGGGGGAAAAGTATTCCAAGAACTGTTAAACCCCATGGTGTGTTTCTGAGTAATTCATCCCCATCATCAGCCATGGTTCACAGGGTGGGGAGGCTTGGCTTGTCCTGATGTGATATTTATCAGTCAACACAGCCATTACCTAGTGGCTTTGTTGAGACCTGCAGAAGACTTAGGGAAACATTGAAAAGATTGAGTGTACTTTTTTTTTTTTTTTCCTACTGAAGATATATATCAGTAAATGATTAATCAAAGAAAGATATTCTTTGAAAATAGCTCCATACACACCTTTTCACAGACTCTTACATTTATACAGAATCCAAGAGGTCAACTAGACCAGATGTTCTCAAAGGAAACCCCTCTCATGAGGGAGGTTTTTCTTCTCTTGTTTAACTGCTAGACATATTTAGTTGAAATATTGAAGTAAGCATTACATTTCCTCTCATTGCTGAAACCATAAAAGAATATGTCTTTTATCATGAAGATAATAATTTTAACATGCAGAAATCAATTGTTTTTTTATTTTTTAATTTATTTTTATTTATTTATTTATTTATTATTATTATTATACTTTAAGTTCTAGGGTACATGTGCATAAAGTGCAGGTTTGTTACATATGTATACTTGTGCCATGTTGCTGTGCTGCACCCGTCAACTCGTCAGCACCCATCAACTCGTCATTTACATCAGGTATAACTCCCAATGCAATCCCTCCCCCCTCCCCCCTCCCCATGATAGGCCCCGGTGTGTGATGTTCTCCTTCCCGAGTCCAAGTGATCTCATTGTTCAGTTCCCACCTATGAGTGAGAACATGCAGTGTTTGGTTTTCTGTTCTTGTGATAGTTTGCTAAGAATGATGGTTTCCAGCTGCATCCATGTCCCTACAAAGGACACAAACTCATCCTTTTTTATGGCTGCATAGTATTCCATGGTGTATATGTGCCACCTTTTCTTAATCCAGTCTGTCACTGATGGACATTTGGGTTGATTCCAAGTCTTTGCTATTGTGAATAGTGCCGCAATAAACATACGTGTGCATGTGTCTTTATAGCAGCATGATTTATAATCCTTTGGGTATATACCCAGTAATGGGATGGCTGGGTCATATGGTACATCTAGTTCTAGATCCTTGAGGAATCGCCATACTGTTTTCCATAATGGTTGAACTAGTTTACAATCCCACCAACAGTGTAAAAGTGTTCCTATTTCTCCACATCCTCTCCAGCACCTGTTGTTTCCTGACTTTTTAAAGATTGCCATTCTAACTGGTGTGAGATGGTATCTCATTGTGGTTTTGATTTGCATTTCTCTGATGGCCAGTGATGACGAGCATTTTTTCATGTGTCTGTTGGCTGTATGAATGTCTTCTTTTGAGAAATGTCTGTTCATATCCTTTGCCCACTTTTTGATGGGGTTGTTTGTTTTTTTCTTGTAAATTTGTCTGAGTTCTTTGTAGGTTCTGGATATTAGTCCTTCGTCAGATGAGTAGATTGCAAAAATTTTCTCCCATTCTGTAGGATGCCTGTTCGCTCTGATGGTAGTTTCTTTTGCTGTGCAGAAGCCCTTTAGTTTAATGAGATCCCATTTGTCAACTTTGGCTTTTGTATTGTCTTTGGTATCTTGCATTTTTATTTTTATTTAGTTAAAAATATATTAATTTTTTTTCCTGATTCTTCTTCTTAGATCCATGGGTAATTTGGAAGTGTATCTTTTATTCTCAAAGTAAGTGATACATTTCATATATCATTTTGTTATTGATTTGTTACAAATTTTGTTATTTATTCTAGTTTAATCCCTCTCTAGTCTGAGAACACACATTGTGTGATTTCTTTTCTATTTGTCAAACTGTGTTTTATTGGTCTACCCAGATGATTGTTCCACATACAATTGAGGAGAATATGCATCCTACTGCTGCTGTTCAATAAAGTCTTCTGTAAAATCAATTAGATCAAGTCAGTTAAGAGTGATGTTCCTATATTATATTGTGTCATCTATATCTCACTGGTTTTTTATTTGTTTGTTTGTTTTGCCAACTTGTTATTTTAATTATTGAGAGAGGAATGTTGAGGTCTCCAAATATGATTGCTAATTTAACTATTTCTCCTTTCGGTTCTATCAGTTTTTGTCTCACGTATTTTGAAGCTCTTTTGTTAGGGTTATACACATTTAGAGTTACTATGACTTCTTGAAAAATTGACTGGTATTGCTATACCACGTCCCTCTTCATCCTTGATGTCTCATAGTGCCCTCCTTGCTTTCTTTTCCTATTCTTCTTTCCATGCTTGCTAGTGTGGTGTTGGGATCAGGGAGGGGGTACTTCCTCTGTGGTTCTGATGAAGCCTCAGTGTTCAACAGGCACTGAGGACCTTGACTTCATGATTTGGCCTTCATACATGTTATTGAGCCTTATCAGTATGTAATGCTGGGACTATCATGGAATCCTGGCACCCTTCAGAGGCACAGTTTTATTTCCCAGTTTTCTTCCCCAAGCTGAAGGAATTTCCAGCAGTTCCCACTCTCTCCAGTCTTGTTGCCATTCCCTGCAGTCCTTAAAGCAGATAGAAGATACAGGTCTTTGTGGAGTTTTGACAGTGGCTGCTGTTTTGCTCCATCACGGAACATCACAATGGGAAGCCGCTCATGATTTCCTGATATTCCCACTTTTTGGGATCCCTGAAATAAAAGCATGGAAATGTGTGTGGGGAGTGGAGGTTGGGGGAGGGTTAATTCTCCTTTGCCTGAAACCTCCAGGACTTTAACCACTCGTGCCAGCCTATACTCCATCTTGAGCAATTCATTAAAAATGTCTATCCCAATCTTCTTACTCTTTTTTTATTTTTTATTTTTTGAGATGGAGTCTCTGTCACCCAGGCTGGAATGCAGTGGCACAATATCGACTCACTGCAACCTCCATCTCCCAGGTTCAAGTGATTCTCAAGCCTCAGTCTCCCAAGTATCTGGGATTAACAGGCCTGTACCACCACACCTGGCTAATTTTTATTTTTAGTAGAGACAGGGTTTCACTATGTTGGCCAGGTTGGTCTCGAACCCTCGATATCAGGTGATAGGCCTGCCTCAGCCTCCCATAGTGCTGTGATTACCGGTGTGAGCCACTGAGCCCAGCCTTCTTACTATCTTATATGACCTTTGGTAGCATATGCTGTAGGTAAGCCAATGCTCAGGTATCAAGTCCTGCCTCTCCCTGCAGGTACTTGTCTCTTTCCATTATTCATGCTAGTTGTTTACCCTATGACCTCAGTTCTTTCATGAGTTCAAGAAAAGCCTTTAGTTTGCAGACTATCTAGGATTATTTTTTTCTTGTAAGACTAGAAGTGACACTCTTTTCAGTTCTCTAGCTCTCTCCACTGGAAGCTCACACCTCTACGTGATATATCACATAACGTAATTAAAAACAAAAATCTTATGATCATCTCAATAGATGCAAAAAGAGCACTTGACAAAAATATAGCATATCTTTATAATAAAAACTCTCAACAAAATTGTCACAGAAGGGACATTCCTCAAAGTAATAAAAATCATCTATGACAAACCCACAGCCAACATATAGTACTGGAAGTCCTAGCCAGAAAAATCAAACAAGGGAAATGACATCCATATTGGAAAAGAGAAAGTCAAACTGTTGTTGTTCACCAATGATATGATTGTATACCTAGAAAACCTTAAAGACTCATCCAAAAAGCTCCTAGATCTGATAAATAAATTCAGCAACATTTCAGGATACAAAATCAATGTACGCAAATCAGTAACTCTGCTATACACCAACAACAACCAAACTGAGAATCAATTTAAGAACACAATGCCTTTTACAACAGCTGCCAAAAACGAAACAAAACAAAACCAACCAACAACAACAACAAAAATCCCTTAGGAATCTACTTACTCAAGGAGGTAAAAGATTACTACAAGGAAAGTTACAAAACACTGCTGAAAGAAATCAGAGACGTCACAAACATATGGAAACACATCCCATGCTCATGGATGGGTAGAATCAATATGAAAATGACTATACTGCCAAAAGCAATCTACAGATTAAATATAATTTTCATCAGAATATTACCATCATTCTTCACAGAACTAGAAAAAACAATCCTAAATTCATATGGAACCAAAAAAGAGTCTACATAGCTAAAACAATACTAAGCATAAAGAACAAAGCTGGAGGCATTACATTACCTGACTTCCAACAAGGCTATAGTTGCCAAAACAGCATGGTACTGGTATGAAAATAGGCACATAGACCAATGCAATGGAATACATAATCCAGAAATAAAGCCAAATACTTACAGCCAACCGATCTTTGGCACATCATACAAAAACATAAAGTGGGGAAAAGACACCTTATTCAACAAACGGTGCTGAAATAATTGGCTGCCGCATATAGGAGGAAAAAACTGGGTCCTTATTGCTCACCTTAAACAGAAATCAACTCAAGATGGATCAAAGACTTAAAATCAAGAACTGCAACCATAAAAATTTTAGAAGATAACATTGGAAAAGGTCTTCTAGACATTGGATTAGGCAACAAATTTATGATCGAGAATCCAAATGTAAATGTAACAGAATAAATATAAATAAATGAGGCCTAATTAAAATAAAAAGTTTCTACACAGCAAGAGATAATCAACAGAGTAAACAAGCAATCCACAGAGTAGGACAAAATCTTCACAAACTATGTATCCAACAAAAGATAATATCCAGAATCTCCAAGGAACTCAAACAAATCAGCAAAAGTAAAAAAAAAAAATCCCATCAAAAGGTGGGCAAAGGACCTGAATAGACAATTCCAAAAGAAGATATACAAACAGCCAACAAACATACGTAAAAAAAAAGCTCAAGATCACTAATTATCAGGGAAATGCAAATTAAAACAACAATGAGATACCCCTGCAAGAATGGCCATAATTAAAAAATCAAAAAATAATAAGTGTTGACATGGATGGGGTGAAAATGGAACACTTTTACGCAGCTGGTAAGAATGTAAAATAGCACAAGCACTATGGAAAAACTATGGAGATTCCTTAAGGAACTAAAAGTAGAACTACCATTTGATTCAGCAATCCCACTACTGGGTGTCTACTTAAAGGAAAATAAGTCATATGAAAAATACACATGTATAAGCATGTTTATAGTAGCACAATTCACTATTGCAAAAACGTAGAACCAACCTAAATGCCCATCAGCCAACAAGTGGATAAAGAAAACGTGGTATATTTAAATCATGGGGCCAGGCGCAGTGGCTCACGCATGTAATCCCAGCACTTTGGGAGGCTGAGGCAGGGGGATCACCTGAGGTCAGGAGTTTGAGACCAGACTGGCCAATATGGTGAAACGCCATTGCTACACTAAAGACAAAAAAAAAAAAGAAAAGAAAAGCCAGGTGTGGTGGTGTGCACCTGTAATCCCAGCTACTTGGGAGGCTGAGTCGAGAATCACTCAAACCCACGACGGGGAGGTTGCAGTGAGCAGAGATGGTGCCATTGCTCTCCAGCTTGGGCCACAGGGCGAGACTCCATCTCAAAACAAACACACACACACCATGGAATACTACTCAGCCATAAAATGGAATGAAATAATGGTCTTTGCAGCCACCCAGATGGAGTTGGAGAACATTATCCTAGGTGAAGTAACTCAGGAATAGAAAACCAAATATCGTATGTTCTCACTTATAAGTGAGAGCTAAGCTATGAGGGCACAAAAGCATAAAAATGATATAATGGACCTTGGGGACTCACAGGGAAGGGTAGGAGTGGGATGAGGGATAAAACGTCTTTTACTTTTTATAAAAATTGGGTACAGTGTACACTGCTTAGGTGACGGGTCCACCAAAATCTCAGAAATCACCACTAAAAACCTTATCCACAAAACCAAAAATCACCCGTTCCCTCAAAATTATCGAAATTAAAATTTTAAAAAATGAAGAAAGTTGTTTTTCATAGTGAAGATGTTGTGGTACCAAATGGTATTTCTAGTGTGTTACTTTTCTAAGGGTGTAACAAGATGAGTTAATGGTAGATGATGAGTTAAGAGAAACATGTTTTCAATTTTATTTGTCATTTTCTAGATTTGCAACATTAGATAATTTGCTATATTCTGCAGATCTCGGTTGCCTCCTCTGTAAAATGATTGTGATGTCTCATTTTTGTATTGCAGAGGAAGTTTGAAAAACTCTGACATTCTTCATTTCATTTAGTTCTCCATGCTACCCTGTGGTGTAGACAGAACAAAGATCAGAATTCCCAATTTCATTAAATAGAAAAACAAGGTCAAGTGAAATTAGAGATGTGCATCCAGCTCAAAAGTAGCCAGGGGAGAACCAGACCAGTGAGTGTTATACCACAGCTTAGCATTTTTACCTTAAAAAAAAAAAATTACATTTTTGGCCGGGCGCGGTGGCTCAAGCCTGTAATCCCCGCACTTTGGGAGGCCAAGACAGGTGGATCACGAGGTCAGGAGATCGAGACCATCCTGGCTAACACGGTGAAACCCCGTCTCTACTAAAAAATACAAAAAACTAGCCGGGCGTAGTGACGGCGCCTGTAGTCCCAGCTACTCGGGAGGCTGAGGCAGGAGAATGGCGTGAACCTGGGAGGCGGAGCTTGCAGTGAGCTGAGATCCGGCCACTGCACTCCAGCCTGAGCGACAGAGCGAGACTCCGTCTCAAAAAAAAAAAAAAAAAAAAAAAAAAAAAAAAACATTTTTAACATACTGGTAGCTTTATCACAAAGAATTCCAGAACCTCTTTTAACTTCTAATAAGGACTCTTTGAGGAAGAGATGGTCTAAACTCTTTAGTTCTACTATCCAAGAAGCTCGAGTTAAAAATTGTTCCGGAATATGGTGATTTAAGCTACACCATAGCTTTTGTGTGAGTCACTATTTCCAACATCCAACTCACTTTTGCAAAATTCATAACCCAATCGACCATTTCTTCATTGTAGTTATAACTAGAGACAAATTACTTTCTAACTCAATTTGTATTTCATGGAAAAAATTGCCTACAGATGATTTTCAAATATAAAAATTGGAAACAAAATTTCCATGATGACTTGGAGTCAAATTAAGGTCATTTACTGTGCTAATGAAATAAGAAAAAAAAACTTCTCATACTGTTTGGGAGACGCAAACACTCTTTTAGTTTATATTACTCTAAACACTACAATGAGGTGAGTAAGATGCAAGGACTCAACGCCAGATGGGATGGTTAAGAGCCCTTCCTGTGCTTTCAGAGAACGACACTCGTTTCTGCTCTGGAAAGCTATGATTAGCCAGACACGCCGCTGAGGATCACGGAACTTCACGCCTCAGCGTCTCTATTTCTATGTGCTTTTCAGTGAGGTTACACGGGGAAGGTAATGAACGCCATGCGACTTTAGAAAACCTCAGGGGCCCTGTCACCTAAATAATTGCTCTGGGTAGCATTCTAGGCTAGTGCAATAGGTTCTAGGTAGGCACAGGCTTCCTTTTAAGAGCACATTAACAGGCGTTGCGTCTACGTACATTCAAATGTCAGTTTAGCACAATCATTATTTTAATATCTCCAATACATTTTATGTGTGTCTCAAGCAAATAACAACAAAAGCAACAGCAAACTTGTGCTTGAATGTTTTTTTAAAAACAGAAATTTCTTCATGTTTAATAGCGTAACTTGGTTTTAGAAATTTAAATACAGATAAATGAATACAGATAAACAAAAACATGAACTCTCCTGCTCAGATGTAATTGACCATTTTCAGTTTTGTTTGAATCTTTTACTGGGCCTGAGTATCATATCTTATGATACTGTATTAGTATAGATCCTTCAGATGTGTAGAACAATCTATTAAGAATATTTTAAAGGATCAACCTACTATTTGACAGTCATGGCAATAGTGAATGGGAATTAAAAGAAAAAAAAGAAGTAAACAAAGGAAGGGAAGAGGAAAGGGAAAAAGAAAGGAAAGGAAAGGAAAAAGGAAATACAGGAAAAGAGATCAAATAAATAAATAAGTGACTGAAAGTCTGGGAGTTGGCAAATACATATTCAGACTGATAAAACGGACCTCTTGCTAAAAATAGAATGCACAAAGTACAGGAGCAGCCTGCCTGTCCTGAGAGGCTAGGGAAGTTTAGGAAAAGAGGCTGGGGAGGTTTGAGACAGATCTTGATGTATGTAGTCAGCTTTTGCTTGTTGGAGAAAGTAATCATGGGTGATTCAGAAAAAGGAAGATACTTACATAATAAACAATGGTTTTATACCTATTTCGGTCTTCTCTTACTTTCGTAGAATTCATTATCTTTGCATCGAAAGTTATTAATACTTTCAGGACTCCGTGTATGCAAAATTCTTTGAATTGTGTTTCTTAATTTGTGTCGCACTGGTAATTTATCTAGCACAATGAATTGAGTGTTTGTCTTTATGTTTAAAGGGGAAAATAAAATTTAAAACAGCATATTTGATATCATTTATGATTAGATAATAGAGAAGTATCAATTTTAATATAATTTTTAGAAAGTAAAGCTTAATGAAAACTTCTTATTAGTGCAACTACTAAAAAACTACAATACCTCATATCTTACCACACAGTAGGAGATATATATCAGAATTTAAGCAGTAGAGAAATTGTTTCTAAATTTTTTTTTAACTTATCAAAAAAGCATATGATCTAAAAATATCAAGGCTTCCTAAAATGTACAAACCTCACCACAACTTTACTACACAGTTTTGTTTTGGGTTTTGCTATTTTAAAATACAAAACAATTCTTCAACATAACTCGTAATTATTTAAGTGTCAGCAATACTTTGTTATGTACATTAATAAATTCTGCTTCCTTTTGTGAGATTAATCACTCCATAGTCTTTGCCAGTCTGTTTCCAGGCATTTTACTATTTCTCTACTCAAATTTGTAATTGCTCTTTATCTATCCTTCTTAATGTTCCGATTAAGAACATTTAAAATATATATATAATTAAAAAAATAAATTTAACACTTAATTCAATGTAGCACTTCTAAATAAACATATATATGTAGTCAAGTTCATTAGGAATATATGTGTGATTTTTCAAATTTCTTTAATGTCCAAAAAGATATCTCACTGCATGTATGTTTTCTGGTGGGTTTTAATGCAGTATTTATTATTATTTTTTCCTTACACTAGTGCTTCTCAAATTACCCGTGATGAAGAAAAAGATGTATTTTTTTGTTTTGTTTTGTTTATTTAAAAAAATTTATTTCAGGTTCGGGGTACATGTTCAGGTCTGCTACATAGGTAAACTTGTGTCATGCGGGTTTGTCGTACCGATTATTTTGCCACCTGGGTACTAAGCTTAGTAGCCTAGTACCCAATTGTTTTTGTTTTTAATTTCCTATTTGATGTAGACTGATATTTACTTTTTATAAGATACAATGTCAAATTGCTATAGAAGCTTGTAACCACTTTCCATTTCTGTATTTGTCTTGTCATTGAGAACAAACCCTTGGCACCAGCCAAATGGGCTCCTGACCAATTGCACAGGAGAGCGTCCTGCCGGCTCCTTGCTTCTTTCAGTGTTCCACTCACTAGACAAGTGCCTGAACCACCTGCTTCTCTTGTCTATTGATATTCAAGCAAAATCTGAATGCAAAAAAAAAAAAAAAAGAATCCATGATGTAATTAGCAAAGAGACAGTGTTCTTTTTGCACATATCCTAAAATATCTTTCCTCAAAATGTCAAAAATTCTATTACCAGAAGTGTTCTGATTTTACTAGAATGCAAGAATTCCTGGAAGAACATCTTACAGATTGCAATGCTCTTTCATGCTCACATGCCCGTTTTATTGTTTAAAAAACAACAACAACAACAACAACAAAAACTATTTATCTTGGCAGGAGATAATTTTTTATCCCCATTTTACAGACAATAAAACTGACTTACAGGTAACTTGTCCAATGTCTCAAAAATAGCAAACACCAGGATCAGATTTCTGTGTAGACTTTGAAAGGTTTCCCTCGCTGGTACCAATCAAAGTCAAGATAGCAAATTTTGGTTTCTACTCTTAAAGAGCAGAAAATGTATGGTACACTCTAGTTTCCGTAAGAATACAATTAATAACTTACTTTGAATGCCTGTTATTCTACATTAAACTTTATGGTTCAGATGTTTTCAATCATACAATACAAATTTTGTGCTACTACTTGGGTAGATGAAATAGCAGGGACATTTGCCAAAAATTCCCTAAAACTTATGAAATGTATTTATCAATTTTCACATAAGATGTTTAAACTGTACATTTTAGCTTTTTGGCATCCACAGCATGCACCAAACAACAGGTACTCTTTAGAAATTCAGAGTGATTTCGAGCAGCATAAGCCATCCTATATTTGCACTTGAAAATTGCCACACCCAGCATCCTCTCTGCAACCTCATGCTTGTCAGCCTCTGTCAGTGTGTATCTGTCTGTCTCAGTATCTTTCCTTATTTTCCTTCACCAGAAGACAGAACTCTTGCAATTCTCTTTTTCTGTTTTTCTATCCTTCTCTCCAGCTTGATCCTTGATAGACTAGTTCTTCAGGTTCTGTTCTCAGCCTTCTTCTCTTCTGGGTCTCTCTCCAGATGAACTCATTCCCTCTGTTTGCTATAACTTCTCTATACCTTATAACGGACCTATATCTCCAGTTTTGACCTTTTGCCAGAGCTCAAGAGCCATAATTCATGTTGCCTGTGGACACTTCTCTTGAGATCTCCATCCAAAAAACTGAACTCATCATCTTTGCCATCTTGCTTGTCTTCCCATGGGGCAAGCCTGAAATCGAATCCCCTCCTACTCTCATCTGCAAGAGGCATCCAAATCTAAATATTTCCAAGCAAGGTGATCTTCATTTAAACTGAGTTGCAGTAAAAGAAGCCATCCCAGGAGGAGCAACCAGCATGAACCAAGGCAGAGATTATCTGCAATTGGCAGACAGGGTTAGCCCAAGCTCAGGGATGAACACATAGCCAGAGATCTCAGAAGATAGTTGGGTAAGAAAGAGAAGTGGGGAAAAAAATTATCTCTCAGAAGTCTCCTGAGAACAAGGAAATTTTTACCAAAATGTCAGGAACAAAGGTCAGGTTTCACTGGGCTAGCAAGAATAAACTACAGGGAGGTAGAAACAATTATAATAGAAAATCACATATTACAAATAGTTCAGTAATTTGGGATATGAAAGGGGAAGAGATGAGAGAGAGAGAAGGAATTATCAGGGTACTACTATGGCATAGAGTATAAAATAAGAGATTAGGGAAATTTTAGTTATATTTTAACAGAATGACAAAAACGAAAACCTTATGTTTTTAATCTTCATTTCTACCTTCATAACATATTTTGAAAATCTTTCTACTTCACTAATATTTTTTCTACAATATGTGTAATAGCAACATCATATTTCATTGAACAGAAGAACCAAATATTTAATTAATTTTCAATGTTAAACATTGCATTTATTTCTAGTTCTTCCACTTAAATAATGCAGTCACAGGTTAAGTTCATAAATATTACAGTAATCTCTCTCCCTTTATCCACAGTTTGCTTTCTGTGATTTCAGTTACTCATGATCAACTACAGTCAAAAATATTACATACAAGATATTTTGAGAGAGACCTCATTCACATAATTTTTATTATAGTGTATTGCTATAGTTGTTCTATTTTATTATTATTTTTATTAATATCTTAGAGTATCTAATTTATAAGTTAAACTTTATCACAGGTATGTATGTATGGGGAAAAAACTTAGTATATATAAGGCTTTCATGCATCCACTGGGGATCTGAGAACATACCTGCTGCAGATAAAAGGGGATTATTATATATCTTTAGGATATTCAACAGATACAACATTATTGAATGAAAAAGAAAACAATTTCTGAGGAAGTTCGGTATTGAAAGTTGCCCTCTTAGGAGTTTATAACAAAATGCTCTCTTAATAATAATCCTGCATTCTTTCTAATCTTGAAATTTTCAGTTAAGCATGTATTTATAGACTTCATTAAAAAATATTTTTTCTGTGAGTAGAAACTTTTAGCTAAGAATGGGATTGAATATATTTTATATTTTTGTCTATTTACAACTCTGAAATTTTTTGGCATGTCCTTTGCTTGGGATTTAGAAAAAAGCAGTTTTTCTTTTTGGCTATTGATATATAAAATCACCTAAAACTAATTACCCACTATATCAGTCAATCATCTTTTTTTCCTGTGAGTGTCAGGAAAAACTAAAATATGGGTGGTTCAACCAAGACAGAAATTTAATTATTGGTTGAGTGAAGGAATTCTGAGAGAAGGCAATTCTGAGAGTGCTCAGATGGCAGTTTCGGGGCCCAGGCATCTATCTTCCTGACCACCATCTCCAGCATGTCGCTTCCACATTTAGGAGTCCCTCATAAACAAACACAGCAGCCAGAGTTCCAGCCATCACATCTACCTTCCACAACATCAGCTGGTGTGGGAAGTCAGGGACCCCGAACGGAGGGACTAGCTGAAGCCATGGCAGAAGAACATAAATTGTGAAGATTTCATGGACACTTATCACTTCCCCAATCAATACTCTTGTGATTTCCTATGCCTTTCTTTACTTTAATCTCTTAATCCCATCATCTTCGTAAACTGAGGAGGATGTATGCCGCCTCAGGACCCTGAGATGATTGCGTTAACTGCACAAATTGTTTGTAGAGCATGTGTGTTTGAACAATATGAAATCTCCGCACCTTGAAAAAAGAACAGGATAACAGCAATGTTCAGGGAACAAGAGAGATAACTTTGAAGTCTGACTGCCAGTGAGCCGGACAGAACAGAGCCATATTTCTCTTTTTTTCAAAAGCAAATAGGAGAAATATTGCTGAATTCTTTTTCTCAGCAAGGAGCATCCCTGAGAAAGAGAATGTGCTCCTGAGGGTAGGTCTATGAACGGCCCCTTTGGAGGCAGCTGTCTTTTACAGTCAAAGCCAAGGGATGAAATAAGCCCCGGTCTCCTGTAGCGCTCCCGGGCTTATTAGGACGAGGAAATTCCCACCTAATAAATTGTAGTCAGACAGGTTGTCTGCTCTCAAACTCTGTCTCCTGATAAGATGTTATCAATGACAATGCATGCCTGAAACTTCATTCGCAATTTTAATTTTGCCCCATCCTGTGGTCCTGTGATCTCGCCCTGCCTCCACTGGCTTTGTGATATTTTATTACCTTGTGAAGCATGTGATCTCTGTGACCCACACCCTATTCGTGCACTCCCTCCCCTTTTGAAAATCGCTAATAAAAATTTGCTGGTTTTACAGCTCCGGGAGCATCACAGAACCTGCTGAGGTGTGATGTCTCCCCCAGACATCCAGCTTTAAAATTTTTCTCTTTTATACTCTTTCCCTTTATTTATCAGACAAGCCAAGATGCTTAGGGAAATAGAAAAGAACGCACGTTAAATATCAGGGGTGGGGTTTCCCCTGATAATCAGCAGGAGGAAATGGAGTAGAGTGGGCAGGTGAAGAAGCAGGATAAGCTTTTTAAGGATTAAAAGATCCTCTTTTAAGTATCTTTCCTAGAAATCTTCCCACCATGCCCTTACACTTGGCAGAGGTTAGCTCAGACCAAACCTTGAAATCTTCCATCCATTTGAAGTGTATAAAGTGTAATATTAACGCAATATTAACATGAATAAATAAATGTGCAAAGGTTAGCTGTTTCCCCATGCCACTGTGACACACTTTGCCTTTTTGTGTGAGCACTCTCACCCCCTGCATGCCAGCACCCAGGGTGACGCCAACACCCTTGTCCCACCTGGGCTCCTGGACTGCCCTCTGGTAAGTTCTCCCTGTGTCCACTCTGGCATTTCCCTGCCCGTGATTCCTACACCCAAAGTAGCGCAATCCTCTAAAAGAAAATTGAATGCTAATTCCTGTGAGAACCACACTATTCTACTCTTCACACTGAGAGAGAAAAAATATCTTCCCACCCTCTGGCTTAGGACACCCTACCTGATGAGGGCACTGGTTGGAATTCTTTCCTGGGGCCACACTGGCTTCCTTGTCATATACCCATGAGCACACCCAGTGCTGGCCCACGTCCACATGCTCTGCTTCCCACCATTCTCACACCTTGGCCTAGAACCCAAACCTTTCATCCAGAAGTGCCAGCTATTTTAAGGGACATTTTTTAGGTTTTTTTTTTTTCATGTAGGCCTCATATATATGGAATTTTACCTATTTTACACTTCTCTACTACTCTGAAAAGAATAATTTCCTTACCTAATTTTATATGTTTATGACTTCTACTTTGAAAAGTTATTTATCTTTGTATATTTATTTTTAACTAACCACATTTTACTGCACTCAATTATTAGTTGTAGTAGTTTTCTAATTTTTCCCCACAGTTTTCCAAAGAACCATGGTATCATCTGCAAGTAGTAATAACCTTATTTCCTCTCCTTTTGGAGTACAGTTCATTTAGTTATTGCTGTAGTGTTTTATTTCATTTCTGATGTTGAAAATAGTACTGATGGGAGATTCCTTCTGCTGTCTCACTTGCAATATGAATGCATCGAATGCTGCATGGTTGCTTTAGACAGCGACCAAATTGCACTGCAGAAGGAGCACTCTATTCCTAATTGTCTAGGTTATTGTCTAAAATAGCCTCTGATTCAAGATAGTGAAGCCTTGAATTCCAGAAGCAATGTTTTATGTGAAGCCAAAAGTGTTTATTGTATGTTTGTTTTGTTTTGTTTTGTTTTTTAGACAGAGTCTAGCTCTGTTGCCAGGCTGGAGTGCAGTGGTGCGATCTTGGCTCACTGCAACCTCTGCCTCACAGGTTCAAGTGATTCTCCTGCCTCAGCCTCCTGAGTAGCTGGGATTACAGTCATGCGCCACCATGCCCAGCTAATTTTTGTGTTTTTAGTAGAGACGGGTTTTCACCATGTTGGCCAGGATGGTCTCGATGTCCTTCCTTTCCTCGTGATCCGCTCACCTTGGCCTCCCAAAGTACTGGGATTAGAAGTGTGAGCCACTGCACCCAGCCATGAAGCCAAAAGTTTTAAGCATTGATGTTCCTTCATGTCTGTTTTAGATAGTCTCTCTCCTACAACTGCAATCATCTGTGCCATGTCCACAGTGTGTCAGCCCTCACCAGATCTGTAGCCATTCTTTTTTTTTTTTTTTTTTTTAATTTTTTTTTTATTATTATACTGTAAGTTGTAGGGTACATGTGCATAACGTGCAGGTTTGTTACATATGTATACTTGTGCCTTGTTGGTGTGCTGCACCCATCAACTCGTCATTTACATCAGGTATAACTCCCAATGCAATCCCTCCCCCCTCCCCCCTCCCCATGATAGGCCCCGGTGTGTGATGTTCCCCTTCCCGAGTCCAAGTGATCTCATTGTTCAGTTCCCACCTATGAGTGAGAACATGCGGTGTTATCATTCTAGGAACTGCCTAAGCATTGGTGAAAATATTTTTATTCACTCAAGTAGGTTATCAGGGACGGTAGCTTTTTACAAAATGTACGTCATGGGCAGTTAAAAGGTGTTTCCTGAGAAAAGAATGCAATGGTAAAACAAATTCCAGAAATGCTAGGTGAAACAGCGTTAAATTGTTCTTTTTCAAAATTACAGAAATCCTTAGAGCTTTCCATTGTCGATGTTCACTGTGAGTCATCAAAAAGGAAATGGTATATGTGCCTCCTTCCCACACACCATGAGACAAAGGGTCAGTTTTTTTTTTTTTTTTTTTTTTTTTTTTTTTTTAACATAGGGTTTTACTCTGTCACCCAGGCTGGAGTGCAGGGAAATGATCATGGCTTACTGCATCCTCCACCTCCCACACTCTGGTGATCCTCCCACTTCAGCCTCCCAAGTAGCTGCAACTACAGGTGAATTCTACCACAATCAGCCAATTTTGTGTATGTTTTGTAGAGATGGGATCTTGCTATACTGCCCAGGCTGGTCTCAGAGCCCACAACCAGCTAATTTTGTGTATGTTTTGTAGAGATGGGGTCTTGCTATATTGCCCAGACTGGTCTCAAAGTTCTGGGCTCAAGCAATAACCCCTTCTCTACTTCCAAAAGTACTGGGACTACAGGCATGAGCCACTGCACCCACCAAAGGGCATATTACCTACATTCACTGCCAACATCTGACGTGGAGAAATTGACTTTGAAACTTTAATAAAATGTAGGAAGAGGGGAAGATGACTTATACTTATGAATCTAGAGTTTCCAAAACACGACCCTGAAAGATTTCCTATAAATTGTCTCATTTCATCATCAAACGGTCCTGAAAGGTCAGCAGGCTGATCCCAGTTTGCTGACACCCAGAGATTAAGCATTGGGGATGCCATCACAAAACTCAAAGGCGGGGGCTTGTGCATCAGCCAATGCTCTTCCTGGCTTCCGCATACCCTGTGGGTTAAGCTTACAGTATGGCAAGTGTTTATTTGCATCCTCTTTCTTGGTTAGCCTAACAGTTCTCCAGGGGAAGGGAATTTTGTTTTAAGTTTCTTTTCATCCTCAACAGCAGACGCAATGCTTAATCCAGAGCAGGCACTTGGCACCCATTGTTCATATAACTAAATACACATTTGAATTCATTGATGACTTGCCTGTATCACCTAACTTGGAGCTCTGCCATTGCCTGATTTTATTTCTTCAACAATGTCATTAAAAATGCTTTTACCCACTTGCCACTCTATGCCTTTTATAAAACAGAGTTTTGCTGTGGCTATGCTATTGCAAGTGTTCACAGCATACAACTAGTTACTCTCTGTGTCCTACAAAAGACTGGTCTTGAGTGAATGTGGTCATGTCTCAGAACCAAAGAGCTGCCATATCAAGAAAGCATCTAATTTGTGTGCATCCAGGAGATTTGCTCTCTGCAAAGCAATGGCTCATACTCTTGTGTGATGCTTGTCATAACAAGACACTTTCTGTTCCTAGGATCCTCTTCCTATGTGTACCTACTGCTTGTTAATGAGTTATCCCAAAACTTAATACCAGCAGCAACAATAGCCATATCTCACAGTTCTATGGATTGATTAGGCTCAGCCCAGCAGATCTGGCTTGGGATCCAGCTATCGTCACATATTGCTGATGGTGCAGTCCTGAAAGGCTTGACTTGGACAGCACAGCTCTGAGTGCTCATCTCATGCTGGGTGGTTGGTGCTGGCTGTCCTGTTAGCCGGGAGGATTTACTATCCTGGTTTGCCTGAGCCATCCCAGTTTTATCACTGAAAGTTTCACATCCCAAGTCTTTACACTTCCCTCCCTGAGAAAAGTCCTGTTTTCAACAAATAATGCAGAAAATAGGGGTTAAAGTACAACACCCTCGTAGGAGAAGCTCCCAAAATAGGGGTTGAAAGCAATGCTAATTTTAGTGTCAATTCAATGGCATAGAATTATCTGCCTTCAATAGTCTTTTTTCCACTGTTTTTTTTTTTTTTTTTTTTCTCTACTTGCTGCTGAAGTTGGCAACCATGATTTGTGGTCTCCAACAACGGACTTCCCATTGTTGCATCACTCCTGTGATGGGACTTAAGTCTGTAGTTTAAATGTGTTGCCATCCTCAACAGCCCATCTTTGCTTTTGTGTTGTGGTTTCTATGGACATAGCGCTGGTTTACTTTTTGCAATGTAAACAGTGACTGTTTTTTAAGGGTTCAGGTGATGAAAATAAGGATGATTATAATAACAATGCTAAAATGACCCAGATACTACCAAAAAAGCAGGCTATATGACTGTGTTCATTTAAGAGTGGAAAGAATGACACACAAACTGGATTAATGAAGTAACCAAAACAGAGCATCTTCCCCAATATGCAGTAAAGAATCGGGGTTAGACATGGCAAAGGAGGGATATGAAAGTATGTATGAAGACTGAACCTCACAAATCCCGGAGGAGACAGGCAAATTATTCTAAATCAATCAAAAGTTCATTTTTTGGTCTCCCTGCCAAACACTAATGTCAAAAACAGTGGCTGTTGAAATAGTTGTGCATGGCACACAAACAAACATGCGTCACTGGATCATTCCCTTGATTGCTCCATGAAACTGAGTCCACCTGTATGTCCTGATTCTGAGGATGCTACTAATACCCTGAGTATCAATCCCACTATAAAGAAAGATAAAGGTACATCTAGTTGTAGATCCTTGAGGAATCGCCATACTGTTTTCCATAATGGTTGAACTAGTTTACAATCCCACCAACAGTGTAAAAGTGTTCCTATTTCTCCACATCCTCTCCAGCACCTGTTGTTTCCTGACTTTTTAAAGATTGCCATTCTAACTGGTGTGAGATGGTATCTCATTGTGGTTTTGATTTGCATTTCTCTGATGGCCAGTGATGACGAGCATTTTTTCATGTGTCTGTTGGCTGTATGAATGTCTTCTTTTGAGAAATGTCTGTTCATATCCTTTGCCCACTTTTTGATGGGGTTGTTTGTTTTTTTCTTGTAAATTTGTTTGAGTTCTTTGTGGGTTCTGGATATTAGTCCTTTGTCAGATGAGTAGATTGCAAAAATTTTCTCCCATTCTGTAGGATGCCTGTTCGCTCTGATGGTAGTTTCTTTTGCTGTGCAGAAGCTCTTTAGTTTAATGAGATCCCATTTGTCAATTTTGGCTTTTCCTGAATAGACCAATAGCAGGCTCTGAAATTGAGGCAATAATTAATAGCCTACCAACCAAAAAAAGTCCAGGACCAGATGGATTCACAGCTGAATTCTACCAGAGGTACAAGGAGGAGTTGGTACCATTCCTTCTGAAACTATTCCAATCAATAGAAAAAGAGGGAATCCTCCCTAACTCATTTTATGAGGCCAACATCATCCTGATACCAAAGCCTGGCAGAGACACAACAAAAAAAGAGAATTTTAGACCAATATCCCTGATGAACATCGATGCAAAAATCCTCAATAAAATACTGGCAAACCGGATTCAACAACACATCAAAAAGCTTATCCACCATGATCAAGTGGGCTTCATCCCTGGGATGCAAGGCTGGTTCAACATTCGCAAATCAATAAACATAATCCAGCATATAAACAGAACCAAAGACAAGAACCACATGATTATCTCAATAGATGCAGAAAAGGCTTTTGACAAAATTCAACAGCCCTTCATGCTAAAAACGCTCAATAAATTCGGTATTGATGGAACATATCTCAAAATAATAAGAGCTATTTATGACAAACCCACAGCCAATATCATACTGACTGGGCAAAAACTGGAAAAATTCCCTTTGAAAACTGGCACAAGACAGGGATGCCCTCTCTCACCACTCCTATTCAACATAGTGTTGGAAGTTCTGGCTAGGGCAATTAGGCAAGAGAAAGAAATCAGGGGTATTCAGTTAGGAAAAGAAGAAGTCAAATTGTCCCTGTTTGCAGATGACATGATTGTATATTTAGAAAACCCCATTGTCTCAGCCCAAAATCTCCTTAAGCTGATAAGCAACTTCAGCAAAGTCTCAGGATACAAAATTAATGTGCAAAAATCACAAGTATTCGTATACACCAGTAACAGACAAACAGAGAGCCAAATCATGAATGAACTTCCATTCACAATTGCTTCAAAGAGAATAAAATACCTAGGAATTCAACTTACAAGGGATGTCAAGGACCTCTTCAAGGAGAACTACAAACCACTGCTCAGTGAAATAAAAGAGGACACAAACAAATGAAAGAACATACCATGCTCATGGATAGGAAGAATCAATATCGTGAAAATGGCCATACTGCCCAAGGTAATTTATAGATTCAATGCCATCCCCATCAAGCTACCAATGAGTTTCTTCACAGAATTGGAAAAAACTGCTTTAAAGTTCATATGGAACCAAAAAAGAGCTCGCATTGCCAAGACAATCCTAAGTCAAAAGAACAAAGCTGGAGGCATCACGCTACCTGACTTCAAACTATACTACAAGGCTACAGTAACCAAAACAGCATGGCACTGGTACCAAAACAGAGCTATAGACCAATGGAACAGAACAGAGCCCTCAGAAATGATACCACACATCTACAGCCATCTGATCTTTGACAAACCTGAGAGAAACAAGAAATGGGGAAAGGATTCCCTATTTAATAAATGGTGCTGGAAAAATTGGCTAGCCATAAGTAGAAAGCTGAAACTGGATCCTTTCCTTACTCCTTATACGAAAATTAATTCAAGATGGATTAGAGACTTAAATGTTAGACCTAATACCATAAAAACCCTAGAGGAAAACCTAGGTAGTACCATTCAGGACATAGGCATGGGCAAAGACTTCATGTCTAAAACACCAAAAGAAATCGATTTTTATTATTACATTTTTAGGTAAAGGTTATATTTGAAAATAAGTGTATATAGACTTCAAATAGCCTACACTCAAAAGGAAGTGAAATTCATTGAAATATCACTCCAGCTACATTGTATGCTGCTGGCATACTCATATTCACAGTTTATAACACACAAAAGAACCTAAACTCTTAAGATGAGCTCTAAAACAGATGCATTTTCATTAACATATCCACTAGTTATGCATGTTCTGCAATAGGAGGAAAGACAGATATACAAGATTTTTTTTAAAGAACTGACTCAACATTTCCATAGCAGTTTCAATTAAACTAAATTGGAAACTAGTGTTCTGAGTAACCAAAGTACAAGGTCAGTTCTCCAGCTGTGACTAAAAGTTAGAGAATACATCGGAAGACTTAAGAGAATATAGGCCATACTGTGTGGTGATTTATTTTAAAAATATTTAGAAATATAATTCTCAGGTTTATGACTTAAGAACCAATTTTGATCTAGCCCAAAAAGATATATTCAGAGGTACTAAAGCAAGTAACACCGCCATCTAGGGTTGTTCATAGGAACTGTGGAAAAGTTGATCAATACGTTCTCTCTAAAATCTCCTTTGATGGAAAGGTTACGGAAAAGCACTATTTGTGAAACACAAAAAGCACCAGCTTCATATTTAGATAAAATGATAATACCACCGTCACTGTTCTGATATGTTCTTATTTGGAGAAATGGAGATAGTTCTCAAAACAGACTCGCAGCTTGCAAGTAGTGACACCGTAACAAAAGTCTGGAGAGACACATGCCACAAAATAATTCTTAGGTAATGTGAGATGTTTCTGTTTGTCCTCTGTGAGAGAGATGGTGCAAATTGGACACATTCAGGAAAACTAAAAAATAAAAAAGTAAAACAGCATCCCTTTTTGTATCAGTCAGATTAGTCGAAGTTCAATTTTGTCAAGCATAACAAAAATGGTACATAGATGTGGACATAATATCCAGTTTTTGCAAGAGTGGGAGAAAATGGTGTGAGCATTTTCTCACACCATTTTCTAGTGAAAGGGAAAAGCTCTCTCATTTTCTCAGAGGAGAACGTGCTAATGACTGTTCAAGTTTAAAATATGCAAACACTGAAGTTGTGACTCTACATTTTATACTCTATCCTGAAGATACCCATAAGATTGTGTATATCAGTAATTAGCTCATTAATTGGTTGATGAAGTATCATATTGTACAAACATAATGTGAAACTAAGCAGCTGCTGAAGAAGAATGAGGAAGATTTACATAAATTGAAGTATCTCCAGTATAATACAATATTCAATAAGCAATACAAAATTTAAGCATTATAAATCACAAATAAGTATATAATATTACAATATTATTGTATAGAGAATACTTATAAGTATATTAAGCAATATTTATATATTAAAATGCAGATATTAAAATAAACATGAGTTTTTACTGGTATTTCTGAGTAATCCAACACCAAGGTGTTCACTTAAGCTCTTCTCTATTGCTTATCTGTAAATTCATTCTCTGACAAGGATAAAACTGAGTCCTATAATCTACTGTTTAGTTACTTACTCATTCAACCCTAATATATATGTTAAGCTGCCTCACAACTGCTAGCCATACTCCTCTGACAAAAAAAAGCCAACAAAAGAGTAAAGATTATGCAGTTTGTTTCATTTTTAACAGTGCCCAGTCAGTAGATTGCTTTACAAAGTTACTTAGATCATCCTTTATCCCCCACCCCTTTCAGTGAGCTTTGCAATTTGGAGGCAGTAAAGTTTACAAAGTGGTGTACAGTTCAATGGTTTTTGACAAATGCATAAAATCCTGTATTCACCATCACAGTATGGGGTAGAACACATGTCACCCTAAAATTTGTCTTGGGCAGCCTCCTTTTTCTAAACCTTGCTCTGTCTCCCAGATTCTGACAACCTATGTCTCTCTATCTTTTCTTAGAATGTCATGTACGTGGAGTGATACAATATAGCTTTGGGGAGCTGGATTCTTTCACTTTGCATTGAATATTCATTCATGTTGTTGAGCAAATAAAAAGGCAATCTACATAATGAAATAACTTATTTGCAAACCATATATTTAACACACATTAATGTCTGAAATATGTAAGAAATGTACACAACTAAATAGCAAAAAAAAAGTGATCTGATGAAAAAATGGGCAATGGCCTGCAAATGACCAGTAGGTATATGAAAAGGTGCTCAACATCACTAATCATTAGGGAAATTCAAATCAAAGCCACAGTGAGATATCACCTCACACCTACCTAAGATGGCTATTATCAAAAAGATGAAAGATAGAAAGTATTGGCAAAGATGTTGAAAAAAGAGAAACTGTAGTGTTTCCCAAGATGGCCGAATAGGAACAACTCTGGTCTACAGCTCCCAGTGTGATTGATGCAGAAGATGGGTGATTTCTGCATTTCCAACTGAGCTTTGAAGAGAGCAGTTGTTCTCCCAGCATGGCATTTGAGCTCTGAGAACAGACAGACTGCCTCCTCAAGTGGGTCCCTCGCCCCCGTGTAGCCTAACTAAGAGATACCTCCCAGTAGGGGCCAACAGACACCTCATACAGGTGGGTGCCCCTCTGGGACAAAGCTTCCAGAGGAAGGAACAGGCAGTAATATTTCCTGTTCTGCAATATTTGCTGTTCTGCAGTCTCTGCTAGAGATACCAGGGAAACAGGGTCTGGAGTGGACCTCCAGCAAACTCCAACAGACCTGCAGCTGAGGAACCTGACTGTTAGAAGGAAAACTAACAAACAGAAAGGTATAACATCTCATCAACAAAAAGGACATCCACACCAAAACCCCATCTGTAGGTCACCAACATCAAAGACCAAAGGTAGATAAAACCACAAAGATGGGGAGAAACCAGAGCAGAAAAACTGAAAATTCTGATGATCAGAGAACCTCTTCTCCTCCAAAGGATTGCAGCTCCTTGCCAACAACAGAACAAAGTTGGATGGAGAATGACTTTGACAAGTTGACAGAAGTAGGTTTCAGAAGGTCGGTAATAACAAACTTCTCCAAGCTAAAGAAGCATGTTCTAACCCATCGCAAGGAAGCTAAAAACCTTGAAAAAAGGTTAGACGAATGGCCAACTAGAATAAACAGTGTAAAGAAGACCTTAAATGACCTGATGGAGCTGAAAACCATGGCACAAGAACTTTGTGATGCATGTACAAGCTTCAATAGCCGATTTGATCAAGTGGAAGAAAAGATATCAGTGATTGAAGATCAAATTAATGAAATAAAGTGAGAAGAGAAGTTTAGAGAAAAAAGAGTAAAAAAAAATGAACAAAGCCACCAAGAAATATGGGACTATGCGAACAGACCAAACTTACATTTGATTAGTGTACCTGAAAGTGACAGGGAGAATGGAACCAAGTTGGAAAACACTCTTCAGGATATTATCCAGCAGAACTTCCCCAATCTAGCAAGGCAGGCCAACATTCAAATTCAGAAAATACAGAGAACACCACAAAGATATTCTTTGAGAAGAGCAACCCCAAGACACATAACTGTCAGATTCACCAAGGTTGAAATGAAGGAAAAAATGTTAAGGGCAGCCAGAGAGAAAGGTCAGGTTACCCAAGGAAGGGAAGCCCATCAGACTAACAGCAGATCTCTCAGCAGAAACCCTGCAAGCCAGAAGAGAGTGGGGGCCCATATTCAACATTCTTAAAAAAAGAATTTTCAACCCAGAATTTCATATCCAGCCACACTAACTTTCGTAAGTGAAGGAGAAATAAAATCCTTTACAGACAAGCAAATACTGAGAGATTTTGTCACCCTCCAGGGCTGCTTTACGAGAACTCCTGAAGGAGGAACTAAACATAGAAAGGAACAACCAGTACTAGCCACTGCAAAAACATGCCAAATGGTAAAGCCCATTGATGCAATGAAGAAACTGCACCAAGCAGACCTAATAAACATCTACAGAACTCTCCACCCCAAATCCACAAAATATGCATTCTTCTCAGCACCGCATACCACTTATTCTAAAATTGACCACATAATTGGAAGTAAAGCACTCCTCAGCAAATGTAAAAAACAGAAATCACAAAAAACTGCCTCTCAGACCACAGTGCAATCAAATTAGAACTCAGGATTAAGAAACTCACTCAAAACCGCACAACTACATGGAAACTGAACAACCTGCTCCTGAATGACTACTGGGTATATAACGAAATGAAGCAGAAATAAAGATATTCTTTGAAACTAATGAGAACAAAGACACAACGTACCAGAATCTCTGGGACACATTTAAAGCAGTGTGTAGAGAGAAATTTATTGCACTAAATGCCCACAGAAGAAAGCAGGAAAGATACAAAATTAACATCCTAACATCACAATTAAAGAACTAGAAAAGTAAGAGCAAACAAATTCAAAAGCTAGCAGAAGGCAAGATATGACTAAGATCAAAGCAGAACCAAACGAGACAGGGACACAAAAAAAAAAACCCTTCAAAAAATCAGTGAATCCAGGAGCTGGTTTTTGAAAAGATCAACAAAATAGATAGAATGCTAGCAAGACTAATAAAGAAGAAAAGAGAGAAGAATCAAATAAACAAAATAAAAAATGATAAAGGAGATATCACCACTGATCCCACAGAAATACAAACTACCATCAGAGAATACTATAAATACCTCTATGCAAATAACCTAGAAAATCTACAAGAAATGGATGAATTCCTGGACACATACACCCTCCCAAGACTAAACTAAGAAGAAGTTGAACCAATGAATAGACCAAATAACAGGCTCTGAAATTGAGGCAATAATTAATAGCCTACTAACCAAAAAGGTCCAGGACCAGACAGACTCACAGACGAATTCTACCAGAGGTACAAAAAGGAGCTGATACCATTCCTTCTGAAACTATTCCAAACAATAGAAAAAGAGGGAATCCTCCATAACTCATTTTATGAAGCAAGCATCTTCCTGATACCAAAGCCTGGCAGAGGCACAACAAAAAAAAAGAATTTTAGACCAATATCCCTGATGAACATTGATGCAAAAATCCTCAATAAAATACTGGCAAACCAAATTCTGCAGCACATCAAAAAGCTTACCCACCATGATAAGTCAACTTCATCCCTGGGATGCAAGGGTGGTTCAACGTATGCAAATCAATAAACGTAATCCATCACATAAACCGATCCAATGACATAAACCACATGATTATCTCACTAGATGCAGAAAAGGCCTTTGACAAAATTCAACACTACTTCATGCTAAAATCTCTCAATAAACTGGGTATTGATGGAATGTACCTCAAAATAGTAAGAGCTCTTTATGACAGACCCACAGCCAATATCACACTGAATGGGCAAAAATTGGAAGTATTCCTTTTCAAAACCAGCACAAGGCAAGGATGCCCTCTCTCACCACTAGTATTCAACATAGTGTTGGAAATTCTGGACAGGGCAATCAGGCAAGAGGAAGAAACAAAGGGTATTCAATTAGGAAAAGAGGAAGTCAAATTGTCCCTGTTTGCAGATGACATGATTGTATATTTAGAAAACCCCATTGTCTCAGCCCAAAACCTCCTTAAGCTGATAAGTAAGTTCAGCAAAGTCTCAGGATACAAAATTAATGTGCAAAAATCACAAGCATTCTTATACACCAGTAACAGACAAACAGAGAGCCAAATCACGAATGAACTCCCATTCACAATAGCTTCAAAGAGAATAAAATACGTAGGAATTCAACTTACAAGGGATGTAAAGGACCTCTTCAAGGAGAACTGCAAACCACTGCTCAATGAAATAAAAGAGGACACACACAGATGGAAGAATATTCCATGCTCATGGATAGGAAGAATCAGTTTTGTGAAAATGGCCATACTGCCCAAGGTGATTTATAAATTCAATGCCATCCCCATCAAGCTACCAATGACTTCCTTCACAGAATTGGAAAAAACTACTTTAAAGTTCACATAGAACCAAAAAAGAGCCCAATTGCAAAAACAATCCTAACCAAAAAGAACAAAGCTAGATGCATCACGTTACCTGACTTCAAATTATACCACAAGGCTACAGTAACCAAAACAGCATAGTACTGGTACCAAAACAGAGATATAGACTGATGGAACAGAACAGAGTCCTCAGAAATAACACCACACATCTACAACCATCTGACCTTTGACAAACCTGACAAAAACAAGAAATGGGGAAAGGATCCCCTATTTAATAAATGGTGCTGGGAAAACTGCCTAGCCATATATAGAAAGCTGAACGTGGATCCATTCTTTTCATCTTATGTAAAAGTTAATTTAAGATGTATTGAAGACTCAAATGTTAGACGTAAAACCATAAAAATCCTAGAAGAAAACCTAGACAATACCATTCAGGACATAGGCATGGGCAAGGACTTCATTACTAAAACACCAAAAGCAATGGCAACAGAAGCCAAAATAGACAAATGGGATCTCTTTAAACTAAAGAGCTTCTGCATGGCAAATGAAACTACCATCAGAGTGAACAGGCAACCTACAGAATGGGAGAAAATCTTTGCAATCTACCCATCTAACAAAGGGCTAATATCCAGAATCTACAAGGAACTTAGACAAACAAATTTGCAAGAAAAAAAAAAATCCCATCAAAAAGTGGGCAAAGGATATGAACAGACACTTCTCCAAAGAAGACGTTTTTGCAGCCAACAGACACAGGAAACATGCTCATCATCACTGGTCATCAGAGAAATGCAAATCAAAACCACAATGAGATACCATCTCCTGCCAGTTAGAATGGCAATCATTAAAAAGTCAGGACACAACAGGTGTTGGAGAGGATGTGGAGAAATAGGAACGCTTTGACACTGTTGGTGGGACTGTAAATTAGTTCAACCATTGTGGAAGACAGTGTGGCAATTCCTCAAGGTTCTAGAACTAGAAATACCATTTGACCCAGCCATCCCATTACTGGGTATATATCCAAATGATTATAAATCATGCTACTATAAAGACACATGCACACATATGTTTATTGCACACTATTCACAATAGCAAAGACTTGGAATCTACCCAAATGTCCATCAGTGACAGACTGGATTAGGAACATGTGGCACATATACACCATAGAATACTATGCAGCCATAAAAATGGACGAATTCATGTCCTTTGCAGGGGCATGGATGAAGTTGGAAACCATCATTCTCAGCAAACTATCACAAAGATAGAAAACCAAACACTGCATGTTCTCACTCAAAGGTAGGAACTGAACAATGAAAACACTTAGACACAGGGTGGGGAACATCACACCCCAGGGCCTGTCATGGAGTGGGGGGCTGGGGGATGGATAGCATTAGGAGAAATACCTAATGTAAAGACGAGTCGATGGGTGCAGCAAACCCATGGCATATGTATACCTATGTAACAAACCTGTACGTTGTGACATGTACCCTAGAACTTAAAGTATAATAAAAAAAAAATACAAAAGAAGGTAACCTTTGCACACTGTTCTTTGGAGTGTAAGTTGGCATAGCTATTATGAAAAACAGTATGGAAGTTGCTCAATAATATAAAACTGCCATATGATCCAGCCATACCATTTCTGGGTATATACCCAGAGGAAATGAAATCCAGATCTCAAAGGGATATCTGCACTTCCATGTTTACTGCAGCATTATTCACAATAGCCAAACCTGGAATCAACCCAAGTGTCCATCAATGGATAAAGGTATAAAGGTATATAGTATATATGCATAATGGAATGCTGTTCAGCCTTAAGGAGGTGACCCTGCCATTTGCCACACATGGATAATCCTGAGGACATTATGCTAAGTGAAATAAGCCAAACATAGAAAGACAAATAGTGCATGATCTTACATATGTGTGGAATTTTTAAATGTCAAACTCATAGAAGCAGAGAGTAGAATGTTAGTTATCAGAGTCTGGTGGGTAGAGAAAATGGGAAGATCAAAAGAAAAAGAAGAAAAAAAAAGAAATCTTACTGGCATTTTGACTGGTATTACATTAAATCTGTAGACCAGATCAAATGGAAGAAAATGACATCTTAATGATCTTAAATCTTTCAATCTATTTATTTAGATTTTATTTGTGTGTGTGTGTGTGTGTGTTGTGTGTGTGTGTGTGTGTGTAGTGTATGCGCTTCACAAGTTCTAGGGTACATGTGCACAGCGTACAGAGTTTGTTACATATGTATGCCTGTGCATGTTGGTGTGCTGCCCATCAGCTCATCAGCACCCATCCAACTAGTCATTTACATCAGGTATAACTCCCAATGCAATCCCTCCTCCATCCCTCCCCATAATAGGCCCGATTGTGTGATGGTTCCCTTCCCCTGATCCAAGTGATCCTGGATTTGTTCAGTTTCCCACTATAATTGAGGAACATGCAGTGTTTGGAACATTCTTCCAGATGGTTTCTTGCTAGAATGATGATGAACAGCTGCATCCATGTCCTACAAAGGACACAAGCTCATCCTTTTTATGGCTGCATAGTATTCCATGGTGTATATGTGCCACATTTTTCTTAATCAGTCTGTCACTGATGGACATTTAGGTTGATTCAAGTGCTGCTATTGTGAATAGTGCATAATAAATATCATTGTGCATGTGTCTTTTATAGCAGCATGATTTATCCTTTAGGTATATGCAATGTGGGATGGCTGGGTCATATGGTACGCATCTAGTTCTAGATCCTTGAGGAATGTCATGTACTGTTTTCCATAATGGTTGAACTAGTTTACAATCCATATTAGTCTTAAAAGTGTTCCTATTTCTCCACATCCTCTCCAGCACCTGTTGTTTCCTGACTTTTTAAAGTTGTCATTTCTTTGGTGTGAGATGGGTATCTCATTGTGGTTTTGGTTACATTTCTCCTGATGGCTGATGATGACGAACATTTTTTTTCTACCATGTGTCTATTGGCTGTATGAATGTATTGCTTTTGAGAAATGTCTGTTCATATCCTTTGCCCTTTTTGATGGGGTTGTTTGTTTTCATGTAAGTTGTCATGAGTTCTTTGCTTGTAGGTTCTGGATATTAGTCCTTCCGATCAGATGGTAGATTGCAAAATTTTCTCCCATTCTGTAGGATGCCTGTTACAGCTCTGATGGTAGTTTCTTTTGCTGTGCAGAAGCCCTTTAGTTTAATGTGAGATCCCATTTGTCAGCTTTGGCTTTTGTATTGTCTTTGGTATCTTGCATTTTTATTTTTATTTAGTTAAAATATATTAATTTTCCTGATTCTTCTTCTTAGATCCATGGGTAATTTAGGTGTATCTTTTATTCTCAAAGTAAGTGATACATTTCATATATCATTTTGTTATTGATTGTATTTACAAATTTTTGTTATTTATTCCTGGTTTAATCCCTCTCTAGTCTGAGAACACACATTGTGTGTGATTTCTTTCTATTTGTCAAACTGTGTTTTATTGGTCTACCCAGATGAAGTTGTTCCACATACAATTGGGAGAATGTCCATTAAACAAATCTCATTAAATCAGAATCAGTGTTCTATCACTGGTTTTATTTGTTTTGTTGTTTTGCCCAACTTGTTTATTTTTAATTGTGAGAGGAATGTTGGGGTCTCCAAATATGATTTGCTAATTTAACTTCCTATTTCTCCTTTGGTTCATATCAGTTTTGTATAAAATGTTTTGAAGGAAGCTCTTTTACATTAGGGTTATACACATTTTAGGTTTATGACTTTGAGAAAAAGTCGGTACAGGTATTGCGCTATGCCGTCCTTTAACCTAATCATACGACCTTATCGCAGGTGCCTCCTTCTTTCTTTTCTATTCTTCCATGCGCACTGGTGTGGATGTGGGATCAGGGAGGGTAGCACCCTCTGTAGTTTCTGAGTAAATATCAATGCAGTATTCAACAGGCACTGGGGATGTAGTTTGGCCTTCATACATGTTGGCCAGGCCTTATCAGTATGTAATGCTGGGACTATCATGTGGATCTGGCACCTTCAGAGCTGTTTTATTTCCACAGTTTTAAGCTAGAAGGAATTTCCAGCAGTTCCCTCTCTCCCGTCTTGTTGCCATTTCACCAGTCTGTAAACAGGTGGGGCTACATAGAAGATATTGGATGCTGTGGAGTTTGACAGTGGCTGCTGTTTTGCTCCATCTTCTTGGGCATCACATAATGGGGAAGCAGCTCATGATTTCTGATATTCCCACTTTTTGGGATCCCTGAAATAAAGCATGGGGGAAATGTGTGTGGCAGGGAGTGGAGGCTGGGAGGTTAATTCTCTCAACACGCTTTCGAAACCTCCGAGGACTTTGGCCACTGTGTGCAGCCTATATGTCACTCCATCTTGAGCAATTCATTAAAATGTCTGCTCCAATCTTCTTGCTCCTTTTTATTTTTATTTTTTGAGATGGAGTCTCTGTCACACCCAGGCTGGATGCAGTGGCACAATAGCAAAATCCTGCAACCTCATCTCAGGGTTCCACTGCAGAAGTGATTCATAAACCTCAGTCATCCCAAATTATCTGGGATTAACAGGCCTATTACCACCACCTGTGAATTTTCATTTTAGTAAGTGGGGTTTATATGATATTTTGGCCAGGTTGGTCTATAAGACCCTCGATGTCGGGTGATAGGCCTGCCTCAGCCTCCCATAGTGCTGTGATTGCAGTGCTGAGCCCTGAGCCCAACCCTTCTTACTACTCCTTATATGACCTTTGGCATGTATGCTGTGATGGTGTGCTCAGGTATCAGTACCTCTCCCTGCTGGAGTACTTATCCTGCTGCATGTCATGCTAGTTGTTTACCCATCAGTTCTTTCCTTGAGTTCAGAAAAGCATTTAAGTTTGACTATCAGGATTGTTTTCTTGTAAGGCCCTAGAAGTGACATCATCTTTTCGATTCTCTAAGCTCTCTCTCCATAGACTCCACACCTCTCGTGATATATCACATAACGTAATTAAAACAGAATCCTTTTCAATTATCTCAATAGATGCAAAAGGCGCTTGACGAAATGTATATCTTTATAATAAAACTCTCGGCAAAGATTGTCACAGAGGTTTCCTCAAGTAGGCAAAATCATCTATGACCAAACCCACAGTAGCATGGTACTGGAAGTCCTGGCAGAAAAATCCAAACAAGGAGCCAATCCATATTGGAAAGAGATGGACTGTTGTTGTTCACCAATGATGCTACCTAGAAACCCAAGACTCATCCAAAAGCTCCTAGATCTGATAAATAAGTTAGCAGCATTTCAGGATGCAAAATCAGTATCACCATACCGATAGTAGCTCTATGCACCAGCAACAACCAGACTGAGAGTCAGTTAAGAACACAATGCAGCACACAGCAGCTGCAAGCAAGCAAAACAAAACCAACCAACAGCAACAACAAAATCCATAGGAATCCCTGCCCACTCAGGGTAAAAGATTACTACAAGGAAAGTTACAAAACACTGCTGAAAGAATCAGGGGAAAATTGCGAAGCATGAAACACATCCCGTACTCATGGATAGAATTTAGAATCAATATAAATGACTGCCTGCCAAAAGCAATCTACAGATTAAATATAATTTTCATCAGAATATTACCATCATTCTTCACAGAACTTCGAAAAAACAATCCTAATTCATATGGAACCAAAAAGTCTACATGAAACTAAAACAATACTAAGCATAAAAGAACAAAGCTGGAGGCATTACATTACCTGACTTCCAACAGAGCTATAGTTGCCGAAACAGCATGGTACTACTTAATTATGAAAATATTTTATAGACCAATGCAATGGAATACATGATCAGAAATAAAGCCAAATACTTACAATAGCGATCTTTGGCACATCGCTTACAAAAAAACATAAAAGTGGGGAAAGAACACCTTATTCAACAAGCGGTGCTGAAATAATTGGCTGCCGCTATAGGAGAAAACTGGGTCCTTGCTCAGCTCACCTTAAACAGAAATGCTCAAGATGGATCAAAGACTTAAAAATCAAGAACTGCAACCATAAAAATTTTAGAAAGATAACATTAGGAAAAGGTCTTCTAGACATTGGATTAGGCAACAAATTTATGATGAGAATCCAAATGCCATGTAACAGAATAAATATAAATAAATGAGGCCTAATTAAAAATAAAAAGTTTCTACACCTTGAGAGGTGTCAACAGAGTAAACAAGCAATCCACAGAGTAGGACAAAATCTTACAAACTATATGTCAACAAAAGATAATATCCAGAATCTCAAAGGAACTCAAACAAATCAGCAAAGTAAAAAATAAATAATCCATAAAAAGGTGGGCAAAAAGGACCCTGAATAGACAATTCAAAAGAAGATACTCTCTAAAACAATAACAAAACATACGTAAAAAAAGAAACAAGATCCACTAATTATCAGGGAATGCAAATTAAAAACAACAATGGAATACCCCTGCAAGAATGGCCACAATCCAAAAATCAAAAAATAATAAGTGTTGACATGGATGAGGAACGAAAATGGAACACTACGCAGCTAGTAGATATATAAGAAATAGCACAAGCACTGGAAAAACTATGGAATTCCTTAAAGAGACTAAAGTAGAACTACGAACGATTCAGCAATCCCACTACTGGGTGTCTGCTTAAAGGAAAATAAGTCATATGAAAAGCCATGTATAAGCATGTTTTATAGTAGCACAATTCACTATTGCAAAGAAAGCGTGGAACCAACCTAAATTACCCATCAGCCAACAAGTGGATAAAAGCGTGGTATATTTAAAATCCCATGGGGCCAGGCATGCATGTAATCAGCACTTTGGAGCTGGGAGCCCGAGGGGGATCACCTGAGAGGTCCAGGAGTTTGAGACCGAATACAGCCAATATGGTGAAGCGCCATTGCTACTAAGACAAAAAAAAAAGAAAAAGAAAAAGCCAGGGTGTGGTGGTGTGCACCTGTAATCCCAACTACTTGGGAGGCTGAGTGAGAATCCACTCCAAACCCGTGAGGAGGTTGCAGTGAGCAGAGATAGTGCCGTGCTCTCCAGCTTGGGCCCACAGGGCGAGACTCCATCTCAGAAACAAGCACACACACACACCATGGAATACTACTCAACCATAAAATGGAATGAAATAATGGTCTTTACAGCCACTTAGATGGAGTTGGAGAGAACATTATCCTAGAGTGAAATAACTCAGGAATAGAAAACCAAATATAAAGTATGTTCTCACTTATAAGTAGGAAGCTAAGCTATAAGGAGGCATACAGCATAAAAATGATATAATGGACCTTGGGACTCACAGGAAGGAGGTGGGATGAGGGATAAAGCGTCTTTACTTTTATAAATTAGGTACAGTGTACACTGCTTAGGTGGCCAGGTCACAAATCTCAGAAATCACCACAAACCTTATCCACTGACCAAAAATCTACCCGTTCCTCAAAATTATGAAATTAAGGTTGCAAAAAATAGAAAGAAAGTTGTTTTTCATGAGTAAGAGATACTGTTTTGTGGTACCAAATGGTATTTTCTAGTGTATTTGCTTTTCTAAAGGGTGTAACAAGATGAGTTAATGGTAGATGATGAGTTAAGAAAACATATTTTCAAATTTTATTTGTCATTTTCTAGATTTACCAACATTGAATGAATTTGCTATATTCTGCAGATCTCAGTTGCCTCCTCTGTAAGTGATTGTGATGATGTCTCATTTTGTATTTGCAGGAAGTTTGAAAAACTCTGACATTCTTCATTTCTGTTAGTTCTCCATGCTACCCTGTGGTGTGAGACGAACAAGATCAAATTCCCAATTTCATTAAATAGAAAAACAAGGTCAAATTAGAAATTAGAGATGTACATCCAGCTCAAAAGTAGCCAGGGGAGAACCAGACCAGTGAGTGTATACACCACAGCTTAGCATTTTTACCTTAAAAAAAAAATTACATTTTGGCGGGCTGGTGGCTCAAGCCTGTAATCCCGCACTTTGGGAGGACTGCAAGACAGGTGAATCAGGGTCAGGAGATCAGAGACCATCCCTGGCTAACACAGTGAAACCGTCTCTAAAAAATAAAAACTTCTTGAGCGTAGTAGCCTGCAATCCCAGCTACTCGGGAGGCTGAGGCAGGAGAATGGCGTGAACCTGGGAGGCGGAGGCTTGATGAGCTGAGATCGGCCACTGCGCTCAGCCTGACAGGCGAGACTCCGTCTCAAAAAAAACATTTTTAACATACTGGTGAAAACTTTATCACAAAAGATTCCGGAACCTCTTTTTAACTTCTAATAAGGACTCTTCCCCAAAGGAAGGATGAGTCTAAACTCTTTAGTTCTACTATCCAAAATACGAGTTAAAAATTGTTCCAGATATAGTGATTTGGCTACGCGCTTTTTATTAGCAGTCACTCTTCCATACAACTCCTTTGCAAAATTCATAACCCAATCGACCATTTTTCTTCATTGTAGTTATAACTTCTGAGACAGAATTACTTTTCCTAACTCAATTTGCATTTCATGGAAAAAAATTGCCTACAGATGATTTTCAAATATAAAAATTGGAAACAAAATTTGCTCACTTGATGGCTTGGAGTCAAATTAAAGGTCATTTACTGTGCTAATGAAATAAGAAAAACTTCTCATACTGTTTGGGAGGCATAAAACTATCTGGATTTATATTACTCTAACACTACAATAGAATTGGAAATAAGATCTCAAAGGACTCAGCGCCAGATGGGATGGTTAAGAGCCCTTCCCTGTGCTTTCTCAGAGAGCGACCTCGTTTCTGCTCTGGAAAACTGGGGTATGAACTCGCCGCTGAGGATCAAGGAACTTCAAGCCTCAGCGTCTCTATTCTATGTGCTTTTCAATTATTGAGGTTACAGGGAAGGTAATGAGCATATCGACTTTGTACTCAAGGCCTAATACCTAAATAATTGCTCTAGGTAGCATTCTAGAAGCTGGTGCAATATAGGTTCTAGGTAGGCACAGGCTTCCTTTTAAAGAGCATTAACAGTAGATTCGTCTCGTACATTCAAATGTCAGTTTAGCACAATCATTATTTTAATATCTCAATACGACTTATGTATGTCTCAACCAAATAACAAGCAAAAGCAACAAACTTGTGCTTGAATGTGTTTTTAAAGAAACAGAAATTTCTTCATGTTTAACGAAAATAAGCATGCTTAGTTTTAGAAATTTAATCTGAATCAATGAATACAGATAAACAAAACATAGACTCCTGCTCAGATGTAATTGACCATTTTCAGTTTGTTTGGTCTTTTACTGGGCCTGAGTATCATATCTTATGATACTGTGTTAGTATAGATCCTTCAGATGTAGAGACAATCTATTAGAGATATTTTAAAAGGATCAACCTACTATTTGACAGTCATGGCAATAATTGAATGGGAATTAAAAGAAAAAAAAAGTAAACAAAGGAAGGGGGAGGAAGGAAAAAGAAAGGAAAGGAAAAGGAAAAATACAGGAAAAGAGATCAAATGAATAAATGTCAGTGACCTTCCCTGAAAGTCTAGGAGTTGTAAATACATATTCAGACTGATAAACGGACATAATACATGCTTTA